>NC_026008.2:37228388-37235888 GCF_000442705.2 Elaeis guineensis | reverse complement strand
TCTTGAGGATACTGTGGAAGGTTGAACGTCGGAGGAGTCCAAGATCCGATATTCAATTTTGCTGTGGAAGTTCGGACGGAATCCAGCTTTTGTAGGAGTCTGAAAGGGGTCCGCTTATTGTAGAAGCTCGGACGAAGACCGGTTGTCGTAGAAGCTCAGATAGAGACTTCTTATTGTAGAAGTCCCGCTGTTGGAGAAGCTCGATCATTGACGAAGTTTGAAAAAAGTTCGAAGTAGAGATCTGGCTGGTGGAGCCTGTCCGTTGTCCATGATTTATCCACTGTGAAAGTTTGGATGGAGTCCGACTCTTGTAGGAGCTCGGATGAAGTCCGCTTGCAATAGAAGTTCAGGGTAGGGATCCGGTTCTTGTAGGAGCTCGGGTGAAATCTGGAAGGCGGTCGACCGTCGTAGAAACTTGGATGGAGTCTAGTTACCATAGAAATCCTGCTATTGGAGTAGCTCGGGCATTGATGAAGTCCAGAAGAAGTTTAGAGTAAAGTCGTTCGTGGTCGAAAGAAGTTTGAAAGAGATTCGGAGAATGGTAGATCACTGTAGAAAACCGACTAATAATGAAGCCCAGAGAGCATTTAGAGCAGTTCGATAGATGAATAGAGGAGCTCATTATCGAAGAAGTCCAGATGGTATTATGGAAGCTCGGACGGTCGAGGGGGTTCAAAGAGACGCCACACAAGATCGGAAGCCGGAAGAGCCCTGGAAGGGTCGGCCTTTTATAAATTTCGGCTGGAGGTATTTTATACCCAACACCAGTCCTCCTATATTCGAGTTTGGATTTCGAATGAAGGAAGTACAGAGAAATTTTTACAGTCAAAGTTGTCTCCCTCGATTTTCGTACTTGATTATTTCCAGATATTTTGGCGTTTGGCACGCTGGTGCTGGAGCCTTTTTGAATCGAGGCGATTCGAAAAGATTTTTTCAGGATTTCTACTGGAGCGTTACTCAAGGTACGGCACAATAATGGTTCTGTCAGCTGTCAACCACTTTCAGTCGTCTGCCATGACTAGTGGGACACATGGTGGTTGTAAATCGGCTAGAGGAGATCCGCGATCATTATTCTATCGGACCTCATCGCCTATTTAAACCTGCCTCCCCCCTTCAGGGGTTTTACTTTGTCCGAAAGTTTCTTTGGCCCCTCCTTCTTTCTGAGAGTTCCGTTCTTCCTCAGCATCCTTTTCGGCCTTAGGCGTTCTTCGAGTCGTCCCCATCTCTGCATCTCTGCATCCTTCGGACTAGCCTAAGTTAGTTTCAGAACTCTCCTCTTTATTTTTTCTCTTGCTGTTCTTCTTTCATTTTTCTTCTGTTACAGTCCACCTATTCGATTTTCCATGAACGTCCCGTTTCTTATTTTTTCTAATTTTTTTGGGTTTTTAGGGTTTTCACTCGATTCAAAATATCCTCCAGCACTTCTCCCTCTAGCAGTTCTAGGAATTCGTTCGTTCCAGCTCCTCAAAATTTTAGTTCTGTAGATGAACCTCGTCCGATCTTTGTACCAAACACCATTCTCAGCTCTCTGACTTCGGAGGAACTCTCACTGATTAGGATTCAGTACGGGGTTCCTCCGGAGTACGAGCTGGAGCTCCCTAGGCCGACTGGTCGGGCCAGCGCTCCTCCCCCCGACTGCTTCTATTTATACCAAGAAGCTTTTCACATCGGGCTTCGACTTCCGCTTCCACCATTTGTTATTGCTCTCTTCCGCTTCTTAAACATCTCTTTAGTTTCTGTAGTGCCGAACTCCTTTAGGTTTTTTATAGGATTTCTTTCCCTCTGTAGTTTAGCTGAAGTTCATCCGACCCTTTCTTTGTTTAAGAATTTTTATATCTTCAAGCATCATCCCTTGACGAAGGACTGGTGGTACTTCTCTCCTCAGTTCGGTAGAAAGGAGTTGCTGAAAGGTGCCCCCTCTTCTATTCACAACTGGAAGGAGAGGTACTTCTACGTCCGATGCCCGTCCTTGGAGCTGGGGTTGCCCCCCTGGGGCTCCCTGAGGGATTCCGTCCGTCGGGCTTCTAGCTTGGGACAGGACGACCTTGAAGCTTCCAATAAACTCGAGGCCTATCCAGCCCCTCTTCTCTCCAACCTCCTGAAGGAACAACTCTTGTTTAACATCGGTCTAAGCCCTCTTAACCCTGTCGGTATATGTATATTATTATTATTATTATTATTATTTTTGCTTTCCCCTTCTTCTTGTTCTTTTATTAAGCTGTGTCGATCCTCATTCATTGCAGATATGGACGCTGACGCAGCTCGAATGCTAGCCTAGGGTCTCAAGACCCACAAAAGGAAAGGCGCAGTATCCTCGGGGGCGGCGAAGAGAGCAAGGGTAGAAGAGACCAGCTCGGCCATGCCTGTCCAGACGACCATTGCCGTCGACTCTCCCTCCAACATCGAGCTTGCAGTCCCCCGAGCCTCTTTAAGGAGCCCCCTGGTTGAGATTCCTGCTCCAGAGGTCCGGTCCGAGGAGGCACCGGGGGCCAAACGGAGAAGGAGAAAGAAGACATTGGCCCGCAAGAGCTGCAGCAGCAGGACTGCCATCGAGGAGGCCGATGGCTCTGAAGAAGATCCGAGGGAAAATCTCTTCAATAATAGAGATATAATAAAGAGATTGGTCGACGGGTGCATCCTGCCCGAGGTCGTCCACAGGACCGTTCACGTCGATCCTGAGCAGCGGGTCTGGGACTCTCTGGGGTCCTTTCTCGAGGTAGGTCAATCTACTCCTTTCTTCTTCTCGCCACTCTGCTTAGCTTATTCCTCAGCTTTTTTATATTGACTCCATGGCGGCTCTTGTAAATTGGACACCAGCTCATCGCCAATATCAAGGCGATGAACAATGCTAGGAAGGAGGCCGCCCAGGTGGAGGAAGGTCGCCTGGCCGAGGCCGCCCGCCTTAAGGAGAAGATCACTGAAGTCGTGAGTCTCCAAAAGGCGCTGCAGAAGGAGGAGCAGACCTCGACAGACTTGAGGGCCACCTTGGAGGAGGAAAGAAAGAAAGTAGAGGTCGAGGTCTTCGAGTTGAAGGCGCAGATCCCAACCATGGTTTCGAAGGCAATGGTTCGGGCAGTGGAGGAGTTCAAAACCTCCTTCGAGATAAGGGATCTAAAGATCGAGTTCGATCAGGCCGCCTTCATCAAGGGCTTTGAGCTCTGCCAAGAGAAGGTGGTCGGAAAGTTTTTCGAGCTGGACCTCGGCTTCCTGGATGAGGCATCTGATGACGGAGTCGGGCCTTCTAAAGCTGCTGCTGGTCTTCCTCCAACCAAGACTTCCTCGACTGTCGCGGCTACCACAGTCGATCTTCCGGGGGCATCGAGCTCCCCCACTTTGCCCCAGAGGTCCGAAACCTCTAAATTTGTATTCTTCCCCTTCTTCTTCTTTTTTTTGCAACTTTTCTCGTTCTCTTGTACTTAAGAACAACTTAATCAATAAAATCGGGTTCTTCTTTTCAGAGGGCTTCTCTTTTTTACTCGGCATTCCCTTTCTTCTCTTTTGTTTTCCGACACTGATTTGTGTTGTGGTGCTCTTGTCTTCCAACGACAGTGCCCCACCGAAGCTCTCCCCTTATCCCGAGGGATTCCTCTGAAGTCGATGGTCCGGGACCTCAGAAGAGAAGTTCGTTGCCTGACAAAGAAATCCAAGAAGCTGGATGACGAACTTCACGGACTGAAGAAGAGCCATTCGGAAGTCACTGCGGAGGCTGCTCACTTTCGGGACCTCCACAAAAAGGGCTTCATGGACTACACCTGGTGGAAGGCTGACTTTGTGAAGGAGCTTGAGGAACTCCGAAAATGTGCCAGCGACCGATCTTGGACTCAGGCTTTCAAGATCAGCTCCCTTGAGATCGAGCTAGCGACTGCACAGGAGAAGATCGATCAATTGGAAGGGAGCTCGTCCTGGCTCACAACTCAGGCCGACCGTGATCGAGACTGGTCGAAGAAATTCTTCGATCTTCAAAAGCAGCTGCAGGACGTCGAGGCGAACTACAATACCTACCGAGTCGGCTGGTGCGGGCAAATAGACGACTACCGAAGGAAGCTCAAGACGGCGATCAATGAGGTTATCCGCCTTCAGAGACAGTTATCTGAGAGAGTCCAGGCCATCTCTGCACAAGGCTCTGATGAGCTCCGCTCCTTGAGGGGGACCATGGAAGAACTGTCCGTGGCCCTTGGGCAGGAGAAGGTCGAACTGCAGCGGCTGAAGATTCAGCTGGCCTACGAGCAGCAGGCGGTCAAGGATGTCGAGGCGGAGTCTGAAGTTCTGAGGAAGAGGCTTCGGGAGTCAGAGGGCGAGAGTCGGCGGTTCCACCAGATGTATCGGGAGATGCTGTTAAGAAAGAAAGAACTAGAAGAAGAAGTCAAAAACTTAAAGCAATTCTCGATGATGGCTGGAACCGAGAGTTTGAAGTCTGAAGAAGCCGAGCTTCCTTAGGGCTTCTTTACATTTTATTCTATGTATTATTTCTTTTTCTTGTCGTTTTTCTTTTTTGGCCTTCAAAGGCTTTGTAATGTATACTTCACTAATGAAATGAAAAAAAAAAATTTTATTACCTTATCCATTCTTGCATTAAGTTATCGTTTACCTAACTTCTTTTATCTTTTATCTTGTTCGATGTTGACATTGTTTGAAAATTCTTGATTGTCGTCGTGTTGATTTGCCCCTTTTGTGCATGACCGAAGGTCTTTTCGAGGCTACTCGAGTTTGACATTTTCTCTCGGTGCTTGAGCTTGGGGGTCCGAACTTCTCGTTACCTTGAGGAAGTCGATTTTCTCCTGCCGGTGTTGGGTTCCCTCTTGGAGATTGAGGGCTTTTGACAAGAGTCTCCTTCCTCGTTGAGACGAGGTTCCTTGTGTCTTTGATTTAGTTTGATTTTCTCTTATCACTGGTGTGGCTCGTCGCTTTCTCTTTTTCTCTCTCCCTTTCTTTTTTTTTTGTGTTCGAGTGAGGGTTTTCCCTCTGATCTTAACGGGGTCGTAGGGGTGTAGAGGAGCCACTGAGGAGGCTTTCCTCCTCGTCCGATCTTGATCGATCGGGTCTTCATTTGTGTCAGAATGAGGTTCTCCTCCTGTTTCTGACACAATCAATTTCAGCTCATGTTAGGACGAGGTTCTCCTCCTATTCCTAATAGGACTGTGGGGGCACGTAAGGGCCGTTGCAAGGGCCTCTCTCTCCATCCGGTCTCTAAATAATCGGACCTTCAATTTTGCTCATGTTAGGATGAGGTTCTCCTCCTGTTTCTAACATGACTGTGGGGGCACATAAGGGCCATTGCAAGGGTCTCTCCCCCCATCCGGTCTGTAAATAATCGGGCCTTCGACTTTGCTCATGTTAGGATGAGGTTCTCCTCCTGTTCCTAACATGACTGTGGGGGTACATAAGGGCCGTTGCAAGGGCCTCTCCCTCCATCCGGTCTATAAATAATTGGGTCTTCAATTTTGTTCATGTTAGGACGAGGTTTTTCTCCTGTTCCTAATATGACTGTGGAGGCACATAAGGACCGTTGCAAGGGCCTCTCCTCCCATCCGATCTTTAAATAATCGGATCTTCGATTTTGCTCATGTTAGGACGAGGTTCTCCTCATGTTCCTAACATGACTGTGGGGGCACATAAGGGCCGTTGCAAGGGCCTCTCCCCCCATCCGGTCTTTAAATAATCGAGCCTTTGACTTTGCTCAGATTGGGACAGGGTTCTCCTCCTGTTCCTAACATGCTTAGTTTCGATTGTCGGAAGGAGCTACTCCCTGTCGTTACGAGCTCATGCCAAAAGAAAAGATATGCAAATATAAAAAAAACTTTTATTTAAGGTAAAATTATTGGTAATACATTCGTAGATTTTTCGAATCTCATAGTCACAGAAGGTCTACTCTCCATCGGGGTCCTCCAGAGATGGAGTTGATGATCCCAATTGGAGGCCGATCTTCAGGCTGCTCCTCCCTCCTTGACGGCTCCAGTTGTGGCAGGGCCCTCGATTGATCTTTCCTACCTTCAGACCGATATCGAATGAATCTGTCGAGCCGACCTCGTCTGATGAGCTCCTCAATCTCATCTCGGAGCTGAATGTACTCCTCCATGTCATGGCCATGGTCACGATGATAGAGGCAGAACTTGTTAGGGTTACGCTTCTTGGGGTGTGTGCATATTTTTTTCGGCCTCGACAGCTGCTCCCTGACCTCCATCAGCACTTGGGTTTTCGATGCATTGAGGGGGGCGTAGCTGTGGAATCTTCCTGGGGGAGAGCCCCACCGAACTCTGCGGTCTGGGCTTCTCTGCCTATGAGCCCGAGGAGGAGTCTGGACATGCTTGTATCCGGAGGAAGTTCGAGAACGTGGCTGAGCTTCATTCGGCCCTTTTTCAACTGCGAGCCTACTGGAGTCGCCTGCCTACCGCTCATTCGTGGCCTCCTCATCCTTCAGCTTGAAGGCTTCCTCTACTCGGGCATATCCTTTGGCTCGAGTCAGCAGATCTACGAAGTTCCTGGGATACTTCTTTTCCAGGGAGAACAGAAGGTCGTTGTTTTGAAGACCACTCTTTAGGGCGGCCATTGCAACCGATTGGTCCAAGTTTCGGACCTCCAATGCGGCAGCGTTAAAACGGTTGACGTAAGTTCGGATGGATTCTCCTTCTTTTTGCTTGATGTTGATGAGGGACTCCGAACCTCTCCGGGGATGCCAGCTGTTGACGAAATGAGCAATGAACTGGTGGCTCATCTGATCGAAGGAGAAGATAGTATCCGACTTCAGTATCGAGTACCAATTTCTTGCTGCTCCCTTTAAGGTAGACGGAAAAGCTCGGCATAGGATGGCGTCTGGTGCGTCATGGAGCAGCATCATTATCCGAAAGGCCTCCAGGTGGTCAATCGGATCCGTGGTCCCGTCATAGCTCTCAAATTGGGGGAGCTTGAAGTTCGGCGGGACTGGTTTCTGCATAATCATCTGAGAGAAAGGAGGGTCAGTGCAGATGTCCTCATCGTAAGCAGTGGGAGCACGACGGAGCTCTTCGATCTGTCGGTTTATCTCCTGGAATCTTTAATCCAGGAGATCCTCTCGACTGCGAGTCTCGAGGGTCTTCTGGTGGAACGGAGGTAGGGACTCTCCAAGGGTAGAATCATGATCGGACAGAGGGCTCTCCGCCTTTTGCTTCCCTTTTTCGAGGAAGACAGGGCGACTGGCCCAAGTGGCCCGCCCAGTCGTCGAATTTTGAAACTCCGACGATGCTCTTTCCAGCCACACTGATGCCTGCGGTTGCTGCTGCATGGTCTGCACTGCTTCAGTGAGGCCCTTGACCTGCTGAACCAGCAAGTCGAACTGCTCCATGCCGACTGCCGTTGTCGGAGGAGGAGGAGCCTGAGAAACTAGAGACGAAGTCGGAGCTTGCGGAGCTCGCTGAGATCTGGCCGCGAAGGCCGTGGATCGCCTGGTGGATGCCTTCTGGGGAGGCATCAGGTGGAGATCTGGTAGGAAGAGGAGAAGAAGATGTCGGAGAAGATGATCGAAGA
>NC_026008.2:37220888-37223388 GCF_000442705.2 Elaeis guineensis | reverse complement strand
AATACCATCAACAAAAACAAATGAAACTAGTTCAACCTTCTGTCAAACAATCTAGGATTAACCTTTGGTACACAATATGTGAAATTTTACCTTACGAACTCCATAGTGTCATTCTTGAAAAAATCTTTCAATCAAATGAAATTAGAGAAATATTTCAAAATCTTAGTAAATATCTTATTACAGATTGGTGCTGGCCAAAACTTAGCATTCCTAATATAAATATAAATCCTTCTGATATTATAATTAGAGCTTTATATAAAGGATTAGTTAAGTTAGCCTCTGTAAGTAGTAATCATTCATTTGATATGTTTCCAAAAATAGTCTCAGTAATTTTAGAATAACTCAAAAAAAATAGAGAAAAAATAGATATAGTTATTTATAGTGGAATAGAAGAAAAAAAATAAGTGAAATTATTTATCCCTTTCAGATCTATCACCTCATCCAATTTTTTGAAAGAAATTGGGATCCATTTACAGCCAATTCTGTAAGGAATGATCTCTCCAAATTTATAAATGAATATGATGAAGGAGAATATGAGATTGCTAATCATTTAGATGTTTTTGGTGAAGCTAGGATGTTAGAACACCAAAAGTGCTGGACTGATGATAGAATATGGATAACAATAGACTTGATTATATTAGATCAATCTACAGATGAAAAGAAGTGAAAAACTCTCTTAGATTTAAGAAATTACCCATATGAAGTACAAGAAAGAATTGGAATCCTTTTAAAACTTTAAGAATCTAAAAATAATCTTCAGACTTACAAGATTCTAAGTAAAACAACCATATCTTTCAAACCTTCTGATTTTTTTTCATACATGAAAGCACGGCATTTGGCACACCACTTGACTCTCTTCTAATTCCTGTAGGAAATACTTCTGGAAAATTTTTTTATTCTAAAAACCCTTTTTCGTTGCTTCCATGACATCCAAGAAATAAATAGATGCTTTACACAAATATTTGAAAAACTTAGCCTCTGAACCTTCATACAAGATAGTTGCACCAGAAGAGCAAAAGAGAGAATCCCCTCCTATTCCACCAATTCTGACCCAAATTAAATCATCCTCATCAGCAAATTTTCAAAATGAGACAGATGAAATCTCTCAAAATTTAAAGCAAATATCTTTAAAACTTAAAATGGTAATTGAGATTTCTGACTTGGTACCAAACTCCCAACCTCTTCAAACAGCCACCTACCCATATTTTAATAAAAATCTTCTTCAATTCATAATAGTGATTGAAGATGAATATTTAGAAAAAGAACCCAAATTGGTGGAAGAAAAAATCCTTCCTTTAAATTGGCAATTTCCACCTAGTGACATTAGAAAAACCCAAAAATTTTATGAAGATATTTTGATAGAAACCAAATCTATAGCTGTTAAGCACTACAAGTTTCAAAACATAGATGCTTATACACATTCTACGGTACAAATCCTTTCTGTTTTAACACCTGCCGCATGGGGAAGTAATCCCTGTGACTTCAAAAAGTTCCCACAAAATTATGACCCCCAACATTTTAATTATTGGGATTATATTGTAGCATCGTCCAATGCCTTCTTTTACCAAAACCAACAACATACCCATTCATGGATGTTCCATTTCAAACCAGAAACAAGATATCAATTCCCATATTGGTTTAAAACATGGTGGGATTATTTTGATCCAACTCTCCAAATTCTACCTTCTCCAGTTCTTGATAGCTTCAACCTTTTTTAGGAAAAAGCCATTCTCCCACACAGAGACCTAAACTTCTCAATCCTCCTTGAATTTTATTCTCAATTTGCACTCTCATGGATAATTGCATGGGAATACACTTTCATTGAAACTCCTATTTATCCTTTATCACTTGGGAGACTATTCAAAACAAGGTGGTGAGCTAAATCCAAATATGAGTATGCCACTAAACCAAAAATTGTTCAATGGATATCCCAAAATTGCCCACAAGTACCTCTCACTCTTGAAACTGCCGAATCCTCCCAGCAACCACCAGACACTCTTGCTGCTACAAAGTTAAAACCAAAATACAAAAATCTTCTCCAAAAATTACTCTTAAAATTAGAAGAAGAAAAAGGGAAAAAAGACTACGCTGAACCTTCTGATTAAAAGAACAAAGAAAAAGAAGGAAAAAGAAGACTACGCTGACCAATCATCAGCTGCTACAAAAGCCAAACTACTTTATTCAAAATCTCTTTTCAGACCAACAGATGCTTTACCCAAAAAATTTCACCAAGAAAATGCTTCTTCAAAGATGGCCTTCTCCAGCAAAAAGTACCTCTTCAGCAAGAGCTTGTTTCTTCACCGACAGATGAGCTTCACCAACAGAGTGCTTCACCAACCAGATGCTCCACCGACAAAGTATTTTACTGACAAGATGACAAACCATCAAAAAGAAGACTAGCCAGATGCATCCTCAGTAAAATTGTTTCAAGTCATCTCACTACCAACAAAGCTGTCACATCACCAACAAAAGATGCTTCAAGATTACTTCATCAGTAGGC
>NC_026008.2:37123388-37215888 GCF_000442705.2 Elaeis guineensis | reverse complement strand
TATTTATTCTGTGAGGTTTGTATTTATTTCAATAGAATTTCTATTTATTATACACAGTTTGTGTTTATTCTATAAAGTTTATATTTATTCTGGGGTAGTTTATATTTATCCAAGCTTGGGACTGTTGCTCCTTGAATTGATTTTGATGATTACAAAGTATTTGAGGGGACTACTAATGATTTTGGCTTGAAAAAAGATTTATTGCATTTCAGGGGCAAAATCATAATTTTATTCAGATCTGATTCAGAAGCCTCAAGAGCAAGAACAAAAGACGTGCAATCTATTGGAGAAAATTTCAACACTTTTGGAAGTGTATTTTGTAAGAAAATCAGGTTTCTATTTTTGAGTCGACCCCATGAGTCGACTCATGGCTTAAAGGGCTGAACGGCACGCGAAAATTTTGGCTGACACACACTCTGTGAGTCGACCCTATGGGTCGAACCCTTGGCATGAGTCGACTCCATGAGTCGACCTCTGCTACTCTACATGCCAAAATTACAGAATAATTATTTTCTGCTCTTTTTCACAGAGGTCGACCCCATGAGTCGACCCATGAGCATGAGTCGGCCCCTGTGACGGAAAAATTTCACAACAGCTAGTTTTTAACCCATTTTAATTGCATTTAATGCTCATTTAATGTGCTCTAACGGCTCTTTTTCAGTCCAGATTACTCTCCACCATTATTTGAAGTTATATAAAGGGACTTAAAGGAGGGAATCAAAAAAAAAAGGAGATTTGAAAAAGGTTCTTCAAGCATTCATTTCAACCCTAAGCAAGAGCCCACTTAAAGAGTTCAAGAAGCTTTTAATTCAAGTTCACCAACTCCTCAAGAGCTCATTCAAGTCTTCAACCACCTTGAGAAAATCAGAAAGAGCTTCCTTCTAATTGTGTAAAGTATTTTTAAAGCTTTATTCGCTCATTAAAGGAGCTTCATCTGTATTTCTGTGCAATTAACTGTAATACTCTTTTTGAGTTATTATTTTTATTTTGGAAAGGTTTCAAAACATGGGAAGGTTGATCCGAACCTTGAATCGGATTGTATTGGATTGGCTTGTACCCGAGAAATAAGTGGTCTAGCTTGGGATAGCTAGAGTTAGAGGTTCTGACGAGTGTATTCAGGTTGAATACAGTTTAGTGGATTAAAATTTCTAAGTAGGAGCTTGGAGAGTGGATGTAGGTGCAAGGTTGGCACCGAACCACTATAAATCTTTTTGTTTGTGTTGTGCTAAATTGCTCTCTTTTCAAACTTCTTCATTTTCTTGCATTCTAGCATCCAACTATTATCCTTGCATAAATTACACTCTCTATACTTATCTTGCTCATTGTTAAATAATCTTCATAGTTGTAAGTTAAGTTTAAATTTTTTAAAAATCCAATTCACCCCCCTCTTGGGTTGCATAGTTGGGCAACAAGTGGTATCAAAGTCTGGTGCTCTAGTCCTACTTTGATTTAACCAATCAAAGAGCTAAAGATCTATGGTAACTCAAGTTGGCACTTCTTTAGCTGAGGGACAGTCCACTAACCAACCTCCACTTTTCAATGGATCAAACTATACCTATTGAAAAACTCGGATGAAAATCTTCATTCAAGTACTTGACTATGATATGTGGAGTATCATAGTAAACGGACCACACACACCCACTAAAATTATTGATGTATGGAATCAATCAAACCCGAAAAAGAATGGGATGAGGTTGATAAGAAAATGACTCAACTAAATGCTAAAGCCATGAATGTCTTGTATTGTGCCCTAGATGCTAATGAATTCCATCATATTTCAGCATGCATGTCTGCTAAGAAAATATGAGATAGATTAGAAGTAACTCATGAAGGAACTAATCAAGTGAAAGAATCCAAAATTAACATGCTCGTGCATAAATATGAACTTTTTAAAATGGAGCATGATGAATCTATAACTAAAATATTTACTCATTTTATTGATATTATAAATGGTTTAAAAAGTCTTGGTAAGTCTTATTCTAACAGTGACCTCGTGAAAAGATTCTTAGGTCCTTACCAAGAACTTGGGAAGCCAAAGTGATCGCTATCCAAGAAGCCAAGGATCTGAACATCCTACTCTTGGAAGAGCTTCTAGGATCACTGATGACACATGAACTGAGCATGAAACAACATCAAGAAGAAGAAGTCAAAAAGAAGAGGACAATCACTCTCAAATCCATGGCTCAACTTGATGAAGAAACTGATGATATGAAAAATGAAGAGCAGGATGAAGAAATGGCTCTCATTGCTAGAAGGTTTAAGAAATTTTTGAGAAAAAAAAATAAAGAATGAGAAAGAGGCCACCCACAAAAGAGAAATATAGCAAAGAAAAGGATAAAGACCAACTCCTTATTTGCTACGAATGCAAGAAACCAGGATATTTTAAGTCTGAATACCCACAACTGAAGAAGGATCTCAAGAAGTACAAGAAGAAGGCCATGATGGCTATTTGGAGTGGAAGTGATGAGTCAAGCTTCGAAGAAGAAGAAGACTCAAATGAACAAGCCAACTTGTGCCTTATGGCATATGAAAATGAGATAAATTCTGAAATCTCTGTTGATTTTACCTTTGAAGAACTTCATGAAGCTTTTTATGATTTAATTGATGAACTAAAGAAGCTAGGGGTAAAGAACAAAGAGTTAAAATCAAAGAATCAATCTTTACTAAAACAAAATGAGAGTATTTCAAATGAAAAATCTATCCTGTTTCAAGAAAATTTGAACTTAAAGAATAAAATTACCAAGCTAAAATCAATAGTTGAAAAATTCACCTTAAGTTCTAATAAACTTAATATGATTCTTGAAAATCAAAAGGCTGTTTATGATAAGGCTGGTCTTGGTTACAACCCCTTAAAGAAACAAAAGTTTCTAAAAAATATCTATGTAAACTCTTCAAGTAACAAGTTTTCAAACATTACTTGCTTCAAATGTGGTAGAGTAGGACACAAGTGTAATAAGTCATACACTTGTTTCTCTAACAAATCCATAAATTCTAATGTAAAAAAAATATGGGTTCCAAAAAGAACCATTGTGACTAACCAAAAAGGACCCAAAAAAGCTTGGGTACCTAAAGTAAAAACTTGACTTTTGCTTGCAGGTGTGTCTAGCATCCCAAGGAGCAAACCAAAAATAGTATCTTGATAGCGGATGCTCGAGACACATGACTGGTGATGAATTCCAATTCATCACACTTGATGCTAAAAATGGAGGGATGGTCACCTTTGGAGACAATGGCAAAGGAAAGATCATCGGTATAGGTAACATTGGTATCACTCCCTCTAAGTATATTAAAAATATTTTATTAGTAGATGGTTTAAAACATAATTTATTAAGCATCAGTCAATTTTGTGATAAAGGATACAAAGTTATTTTTGAATCTTCTGTTTGCATTGAACTAGTCCTGTTAATGAAGGCATTAAATTTGTTGGGCATAGACATGGTAATGTTTATATGGTAGATTTGAATGATCTATCCAAAATAAACATGCAATGCCTAGTATCATTGAATGCCAAGATTAATGAGACTAGTTGGCTTTGGCATCGTAGGCTTGCACATATTAGCATGCATTCACTTTCAAAACTCATTAAGAAAGAATTAGTTATTGATTTTTTCAAATTAAACTTTGAAAATGATAGAATTTGTGATGCATGCCAACTAGGTAAACAAACAAGAATTTCATTCAAATCTAAAAATACTGTTTCAACTACTAGGCCATTAGAATTATTACACATAGATTTATTTGGACCTACTAGAACTACTAGTCTAGGAGGAAAACGATATGGTTTTGTAATTATTAATGATTTCTCTCATTTTACATAGATTTTCTTTTTGGCACACAAGGATGAAACTTTTCAAGTTTTCTCTAAATTTTATCGAAAAGTCGTAAATGAGAAAGATTTTTCAATCCAAAATATTCGAAGTGATCATGGAACCGAATTTGAAAACCAAGATTTTGAAAAATTTTGTGATGAAAAAGAAATAGGCCACAACTTTTCGGCACCTAGGACACCCCAATAAAATGGAGTAGTAGAAAAAAAAATAAAACTCTTGAAAAAATGACCCATACCATGCTATGTGAAAGCAACCTTCCAAGAACTTTTGGGCGGAAGCAATTAACACGGCATGTTACATATTGAATCGTGCTTTAATTAGATAAATTTAAAAAAAAAACTCCCTATGAGCTTTGGAAAGGAAGAAAACCAAACATTGCATATTTTTATATTTTTAGTTGCCGATATTTTGTGTTAAATAATGGTAAAGAAAGATTAGAAAAATTTGATGCAAAATCCGATGAAGCAATTTTTCTTGGTTACTCTTCTTCTAGTAAAGCCTTTAGAGTTTTCAACAAAAGAACCTTAGTAGTAGAGGAGTCAATTTATGTTGTCTTTGATGAAACTAACGATCTTCCTTCAAGGAAGAATGAAGATTTTGATGATGCAGATCCTCTTATAGAAGGGATAAAGGAGATCAATCTAAAAGATTCAACAATTCAAGATGATGAAGAACATGAAGACAAACAAGATGAGGAAGGTGAAGAATGACAAGAACAACCTCAAGGTATAAATAATCTATCCAAAGAATGGAGGTATGATCACAATCACCCCAAGGAACTAATCATTGGTGATCCTACACATGGTGTAAGAACTCGTTCCTCACTTAAAGATGCACTCAATCATTTTGCTTTTGTCTCTCATCTTAAACCTAAAACTATAGACGAAGCTGAAAAAGATTATAATTGGATTAATGCAATGCAAGAAGAACTTAATCAATTTGAAAGAAATAATGTATGGATCTTAGTATCAAGGCCTAAAAACTATTCAATAATTGGCACAAAATGGGTATATAGGAATAAATTGGATGAACATGAAAATGTAATAAGAAATAAAGCAAGATTGATTTTAAAAGGTTATAATCAAGAAGAAAGAATTGATTTTGATGAGACCTTTGCATCTGTTGCTAGATTAGAAGCAATTAGACTTCTACTTGCATATGTTTGCTTTATGAAATTTAAATTATTCCAAATGGATGTCAAAAGTGCCTTTTTAAATGGATATATTGCTGAAGAAGTTTATGTAGAACAACCTCCAGGTTTTGAAAATCATACTTTTTCTAATCATATTTTTAGATTAAATAAAGCTCTATATGGTTTGAAACAAGCATCCAGGGCTTGGTATGAAAGGCTAAGCAAATTTCTACTTAATAATGATTTTTCAAGAGAAAATGTAGACACAACTCTTTTCTTTAAAAGAAATCAAGATGATATATTAGTTATACAAATATATGTTGATGACATTATTTTTGGGTCTACTAATGAAACTCTTTGTCAAGATTTTGCAAAGCTCATGCAGGGGGAGTTCGAGATGAGCATGATGGGAGAACTTATATTTTTTCTCAAACTCTAAATCAAACAAACAAAGAAAGAAATCTTTATCACCTAAAGTAAGTACACAAGAGAATTACTCAAAAGATTTAGAATGGAGAACTCCAAACCAATTGGCACACCCATGAGCCCATCATGTAAGCTTGACAAGGACGAAGAAGGTAAAAGTGTAGACTTAAAATTTTATAGAGGCATGATTGGTTCTCTATTATATTTAACTGCTAGTAGACCTGATATTATATTTAGTATTTGTCTGTGTGCTCGTTTTCAATCAAACCCAAAAGAATCACACTTGAATGCAGTTAAAAGAATCCTTAGATATTTAAATGGTACATACACTCTAGGATTATGGTATTCTAAGGACTCACAAATTGACTTAATAGGATATTCAGATGCCGATTTTGCTGGATGTAAATTAGATAGAAAAATTATTAGTGAAACTTGCCAATTTCTTGGAGTTAACCTAATCTCTTGGTTTAGCAAGAAACAAAATTTGATAGCACTGTCTACGGCCGAGGCCGAATACATTGCAGCCGGAAGTTGTTGTGCTCAAATCTTATGGATTAAGTAACAACTCGAAGACTTTGGTATCAAACTCAATGAAACTCCCATAAGATGTGATAACACTAGTGCCATAAATTTCACTAAAAATCCAATTCAATATTCTAGGTCAAAATATATAGAAATTAGACATCATTTCATAAGAGAACATGTCCAAAATAAAGACATAATTCTTGACTATGTTTGTACTGAAAAATAATTAGCTGACATCTTTACCAAGGTCTTAAATGAAGATAGATTTTATGAAATTAGGAGAGAATTAGGAATCCTTGATCCATCTGCTTAAGTGTCCCTCTGATTTCAAGGTATCACCACCAAAAATCTCTTTAGCTTAATTCTCATCTTTTTGTTTGAGCTCAAAAGCCCAAAATTATCATTCTCATAATCAATTTTTGCATAAACATCCTTCTCCTAATGTTTCATTTTTTTTTGTAAATTGTTTCATCATTTTTCTGAATTTCTCTGTGCCATGAGTCGACCCCCAGGATCGACCTCAGGGTAAACTTGTAATATTGACTAAATCCTTCGGGCGCTTTCTTTTTGTTGTAAATCCTCCCTTGAGCTGACCCAACTCTCTGTCTTCTTCCTTCCACCAAGCCAAAAGACTCCCTCTTTTCTTCCTCAAACCCAAGTTTTTCCCCAAAACTCTACTCCCACCATCTCTCACCCTCTAAATCGCCCTCTTGGAACCAAGTTCCTCCCTTTCTCCTTCTTCATTTGGAGCGAGTCAAGCTTACCCTAGACTCTACCCGTCTTCTCCAAATCGGTACTCCACTTCTTCAAAATCCTTATCCTTCCACTAAAAACTTTCATCTCTCCCTCACATTTGCTCTCTTAAGTTCCTTGCTATTTTTGCTTGCACAAATGGCTCCGAAGATGAAGTTTCCATAGAGAAGAAAATCAGTTCGCGGGTTGGAGGAAAGTGTGCGCTGGAAGAGACAAGAAATCGAGACCACTTCTGCTTCAAACCTTGCTCCTGCATCAACTCCAGCTTCAATCAGGTCTCCAATCAGCCCTAGTAAGGTACCCCTCTCTGATAGGAAGGTAGAGCCTGGCAAAAATATTGATTTCAGATTTTTTGAAAAGGAAGGATTCTCTATCGGATAAAAAATTAAGGATCAAGGTTGGGAATTCTACTGCTCCCTAAAAAAAATACTTATGTAGATCTTATTAGAGAATTTTATTTGAATTTGGGATATAGCAATGAAACAGTAAAATCCACAGTAAAGGGTGTAGAAATTAGCCTAGATCCTATGCTTTTGGGAGAAATTCTTCATTTACCTTGTGAGGGATACACAAACATGGAACTTTCAGTGAAAGAGGAAGGAATAAATGTTATTCTAGGGAGAACCTTCACTGAAAGCCTAAACAAATTAGAGGCAAAGATTCTTTCCATTGAGATGAGGCTGCTACACCACATGGTAACTAAGTTATTTTTTTCTAGAAGTGGTAGACATGATCTCCTCTCTGGTCGGAACATCTGCATTATGTATCATGTTATTACTCAAACCCCCCTGAACCTTCCAGCATTGATGTTTGAGGCTATGAGAGAGACCTTAAATAGGTCTAAGGCACATTTGCCTTTTGGTATGGCTCTCACTTTAGTATTTAGGAGGTTCGGAGTTAGCTTTGAGGGGGAGGCAATAGCTTGGCTATCTCACTCCGACACTATCAACCACCATACTTTGCATCGCATGGGATTTTCTAAAACTGATGGTGGTTGGACAAAAGGTGTGGATGAGAGAGCTGAGGACAGAGCAGAGGAGGAAGGACCATCCTCATCCCTCCATGATCACAGGGCTGTATCTCCAGATATTCAATTTGTTTCTGACCACGAGGCTGGGCCGTCAGAGTCTGCGAGGAGGCATACTTCAGTTCAGCAGTCGGACAGCAGAGCACATCCTTCTAAGATCAGATTGGCTGATGATCAGATAGAGATGATATCTCAGTATGTAGCTTCCATACTATCTCGACAGATGGGCACTTCAGCTTTTGCTCAGAGAGCGACATCTCACGGTGTATCTGATCAGACACTGATCTCCCACATCTCCACTGTGTTTCAAATGATTACTGATCAGTCAGTACGCATCGAACAACTTGAGAGTTGTGTATTGAGACTGACTGGCAGAGTGCTTGACTTGCAGGGGCAAGTGTTAGCTCTAGCCCATCCACAGCGGCATGAGGACATCACTGAGGTCTCAGACCTATCTGCGGAGGTAGCCAGACTGTGAGGAGTCTTAGAGAGTGGTTTTGACTTTTTGAGAGAGATCAGGGGCTCTAGTGAGCATGCTTCCACTCAGTTCACTGCACTGCTACAATCTGTTTCGAGAGCTTTGAACCTTCTAAACACCATCAGACTCTCACTTGTAGCTCAGTCTTTTGCTTCTCAGCCTTCAGGATCTTCTCACCCCTCCACTCGTGCTGGCACCTCTACCCGTGGCAGAGGCAGACGCGGTCGAGGTCAAGCTCATGGACATGATCCTTCATCTCCTCACCCCATTTCTGATTCATCAGACTCCGATCCATCCAGTCATGATATCTATTAGATCCAGTGTAGTCTGTCCTTTCTTTAGTTTTTTTTTAGGATCTATCTTGTAGGCCATGCAATGTAATGTCAATTGATTAACTCTTGGATAGTTTCTATCCATGTCTTTTGTACTCTAAGTTAACTCTTATGTCTTGAAATATTTATGTATTCAGTCACCTTTTGATATATATAAATATATACTTTGACTTTCAATGAATGTCCTTGAATGTGATCAAATGGAGTTACTTTTAAATCATGAAATACTTGAATAGCAATATCTGTTAAATGAGTAAATTGATATATCTTTTACGATTGCTATATTGAGGGAGAGTAAAACAATAAGCAATAAAGAAACAAACAATCAAAGAAGGAAGCTAAAGATATTGATTCCATCAAAAGGAAGGAATAAAGAAAAAGGGGGAGTAGAGAATCTTAGTTGATGCTGTCAAAAAGGAAGAGTAGAGAATCAAAATATCAAAATCAAGATTGAGCAATAAGACCAATAAAGATTGAACATCAAGCAACAATTCTAAGAGCAATAAAGATTGAACATTAAGTAAATTGTTAAACAAATAGGTACATGTGTCATATGCCAAAGAATCAAAATCAGCTTTTTCTTTCCAGGCAAATGCACTTATAAGTAAATTTTAAATTTATCTTTAAACTGCTTATGATGCATCTCGTTCCAATACTTGGCTATAATATTCAAGTAATGCATCTTCATAAATCTGAAATTCATGTTCAATGCCTTATATTTACTTTTGCTCAAGTATTTTGTCATCATCAAAAAGGGAGAGATTGTTGCTCCTTGAATTGATTTTGATGATTACAAAGCATTTGAGGAGACTACTAATGATTTTGACTTGAAAAAAGACTTATTGCATTTCAGGGGCAAAATCATAATTTTATTCAGACCTGATTCAGAAGCCTCAAGAGCAAAAATAAAAGACGTACAATCTATTGGAGGAAATTTCAATACTTTTGGAAGTGTATTTTGTAAGAAAATCATATTTCTATTTTTGAATCGACCCCATGAGTCGACTCATGGCTTAAAGGGCTGAACGGCACACGAAAATTTTGGCTGGCACACTCTGTGAGTCGACCCTATGGGTCGACCCCTTGGCATGAGTCGACCCCATGAGTCGACCTCAGCTGCTCTGCAGGCCAAAATTACAGAACAGTTATTTTCTGCTCTTTTTCACAGAGGTCGACCCCATGAGTCGACCCATGAGCATGAGTCGACCCTATGAGTCGACCCCTGTGACGAAAGAATTCTGCAATGGCTAGTTTTTAACCCATTTCAATTGCATTTAATGCTCATTTAATGTGCTCTAACAGCTCTATTTCAGTCCAGATTACTCTTCACCATTATTTGAAGTTATATAAAGGGACTTAAAGGAGGAAATTAAAAAAAAAAGAGAGATTTGAAAAAGGTTCTTCAAGCATTCATTTCAACCCTAAGCAAGAGCCCACTTAAAGAGTTCAAGAAGCTTTTAATTCAAGTTCACCAACTCCTCAAGAGCTCATTCAAATCTTCAACCACCTTGAGAAAATCAGAAAGAGCTTTCTTCTAATTATGTAAAGTGTATTTAAAGCTTTATTCGCTCATTAAAAGAGCTTCATCTGTATTTCTGTGTAATTAACTGTAATACTCTTTTTGAGTTATTGTTTTTGTTTTGAAAAGGTTCCAAAATGTGGGAAGGTTGATCCGAACTTTGAATCGGATTGTATTGGGTTGGCTTGTACCCAGAAAATAAGTGGTCTAGCTTGGGATAGCTAAAGTCAGAGGTTCCGACGAGTATATTCAGGTTGAATATAATTTAGTGGATTGAAATTCTCAAGTAGGAGCTTGGAGAGTGGATGTAGGTGCAAAGTTGGCACCGAACCACTATAAATCTTCTTGTTTGTATTATGCTAAATTACTCTCCTTTCAAACTTCTTCATTCTCTTGTATTCTGGCATCCAACTATTATCCTTGCATAAATTACACTCTCTATACTTATCTTGCTCATTGTTAAATAATCTTCATAGTTGTAAGTTAAGTTTAAATTTTTTAAAAATCCAATTCATCCCCCCTCTTGGATTGCATAGCTGGGCAACAGGGATGTTCATAAAGAGCAGAGAGCAACTTCGATCAGTTTGTGTTTATTTTAAGTCAGTTTATATTTATTATTTGATGTTTGTATTTATCTTTGGATAGTTTATGTTTATTTCAGCAGAAGTTAGTATTTATCCTTCTCAGTTAGTGTTTATCTTGGGAGGATCCTGGGATCATCTAACTTGTGGACATCGAGTTTATATTTATTCTCTGAGATTTATGTTTATTTCAGCAGAGTTTCTATTTATTATACGCATTTTGTGTTTATTTTGAGAGATTTGTGTTTATTCTGAGTATGCAGTTTGTGTTTATTTTGATAGATTTGTGTTTATTCTGAGGTAGTTTGTATTTATCCAAATTTGAGTTCATAAAGGGCAGAGAGTAACTTCGGTTAGTTTGTATTTATTCTAAGTCAGTTTGTATTTATTATTTAGTATTTATGTTTATCTTAGAATGATTTATATTTATTTCAGTAAGAATTAGTATTTATCCTCCTCAATTAGTGTTTATCCTAGGAGGACCTTGAGATCACCCAACTTATGGACCTCGAGTTTGTATTTATTCTACAGAGTTTGTGTTTTCAATAGAGTTTCTATTTATTATATGCAATTTGTGTTTATTCTGAGGGATTTATATTTATTTTGAGGTAGTTTGTGTTTATTCGAGCTTGGGTTTATAAAAGACAGAGAGCAATTTTGGTTAGTTTGTATTTATTCTAAGTCAGTTTGTATTTATTATTTGATGTTTGTATTTATCCTAAAATAATTTATGTTTATTTCAGCAGGAGTTAGTGTTTATCCTCCTAAGTTAGTATTTATCCTAGGAGGACCCTAGGATCACCCAACTTGTAGACTCTGAGTTTGTATTTATTCTATGAGGTTTATGTTTATTTCAGCAAAATTTTTATTTATTATATGCAGTTTGTGTTTATTCTACATGATTTGTATTTATTCTGAGGTAATTTATGTTTATCCGGACTTAGATTCATAAAGAACAAATAGTAACTTTAGTTAGTTTGCATTTATTCTAAATTAATTTATGTTTATTATTTGATATTTATGTTTATTCTAAGATGATTTTTGTTTATTTCCGCAGGAGTTAGTGTTTATCCTCCTCAGTTAGTATTTATCTTAGGAGAATCCTGGGATCACCCAACTTGTAGACTCCAAGTTTGTATTTATTCTGTGGGGTTTGTATTTATTTCAGTAGAGTTTCTATTTATTATATGTAGTTTGTATTTATTCTGTAGGGTTTATATTTATTTTGGGGTAGTTTATGTTTATGCTGGACCCTACTGTGGCAAAAAAAATATAACACAATCCATAAAGTAAATATCTGAACTTCACAATCATCAATGTGTTTATCTTCCTTTCTCATTCTCTATTATGGAGGGACACAAATTTACCTAATAGAGCAAACTCAAACTTTTAAACGAATAAGATATGAGGTCAGAAACAATGGCAAACAACATCAGAAATTCGACAACAAAACCACTTCCATACAAACAAGCATATTGACCTATCATAACTCTAGATACAAAATCATCTAGAAAATAATATTCACACCAACTGCAAAACTTCACCATTATCAGATCTGTCAATAAACATAATATAAACCTATTAACAAACTTAAAGAAATATGAAGAACAAACTCAGATTTCAACAAATTCATTGCATCAATAACATAATAAACACAACTGATTCACCTACTACAAATTATTTATATACATGAAAATTATAGTTTCATTGCAGTAAAAAAAAAATTTTACAGGCTTTTATACAAGTTTATTCACAAGCGATTCATAATACATCCAAATATTTAGGCAGAATATACAAAACACAAATGTACATAAATAGTGGATCCAACACATATGGTCACAAAAGATAGCATAAAATAAACTATGACGATCCCACCTCGCGACCTTTAACAATCACCTGCACAGCATATTTGGCATGTAACTCCTGTACACCAGCTTCCGTAATTGTGATCTGCCCATCCATCACCAAACTCTCCATAAAATGCATGATGTAGATGGCATAATCAGGCCTACAAAATTTTTCATGCTCACAATCAATAAAACAAATAAATGATACCTTAGATTGGTTGGCACAGATGTGTGTTGGCACATATGGGACTCAAAATTGGAAATATGATTTTTTCCTAAATATATAAGAGGAATACTGCATTAGTTGGCATGATGCAGAACACGACATCAAGTCATATTTGACTTGGACCATTAGATGGTACAGTGCATTATTTGGCACGGACTTAATTCAGCATGCAACATTAGTTGGCACGACAAAAGTTATTTTGCACTTATAATTATCTAGTTTGGCACATTAAGTTATTTTGGAAAAAATGAATCGTGTCTCTAATGTGTATAATGTAAAGATACCAGTAAATCAGATTATTATTATATTTACCCGGCATCCTACTGTAAGCATTTAACAAAATGAAGCGGTCAATTATCCATATGAGTAGAGTAGACATCTCATGCCATCTCAATCAACCAGGTCAATTGCAAACATAACATTAGAATTCAAACACATAGTTAGCAATACATAGGTATGCACAACATTCGATAAATATGGTCATTACTCACAAATCTTCTAGCGACGATCCTGTACTCCACATCGTTCACGAATGTATAGTGTCTAAAATATGTGCCTTCTATATCCACGATAAGCAGGTGCCAATGTGTCGATGAACATATGGGCATGAATATCTACTTGACTTCAGCCAATGAATGAGGTATGAAGTCTCGCATAGTTTTAACGAAAACTTTCTATGTGCCCAGCAACATACTCTAAAAAGAAAAAAAAATTAAAACATACATTAAAAAGAATAGCACTAATTAAGACATGACATTGCATTAAAAATACTAAATAATTACCATAAAGAAGGGTCGCAACAGAAAGATAAACTCTAAATATATTGAATGATTGGTCATGCATGCTGCTGTAGGAGGGATCAGAAAATATCTATGACCTGCATAGTCCATTGCAAAAAATAAAAATTAACTTGCATATATCTTTGATTTATGCAACTTTGTACATAGTACTTACATCATTATCAGTTAAATTTCTAGATAGGATGTCATGAATCTGTAGTCGATTGATGGCACTAATGCTGTCGGTCCAAACCAATGATCTATATAGAGAAATTAATATCAAAACCAAAAAGCTCCTCTCTCGACTCCTTGAGGATTTTGAATGAACCATTTGCAAGAACTAATGGAGATCAGTTATAATTTATTTACTACAAAAAAATAAATATATTAATGAATAATATATTAATAAATTAAGTATCTACCTACAAAATAGATGATACTTCACTTTAATAAAAGCTATGATGATACTATCACATCTTCACATAGATTTACTAAGCAAAATTTACATATAAATAGGGCACCATCATTGCTACATACATACATGCATGTATATGTTTACAGATAATGCAGCTACAAGGATTCATTTCAAGAATTTCTAAAAATCCCATTTTACTATAAATTTCACTGGCATGTTCTTACAAACAAAAAATAAAACAACAAACTCGGGAATACATTTTTAAATTATTTAGCAAGGGCCAGTTGTTATATGTGGTGAGGTTGTCAATCAAATATCATCAGAGACAAGAAAGAATTCATAACTTATACATTACATCATCTTCCTACCAAAAGAGATTAACTATGATACGACATTATGATAATGCTTGTGAGCAAAATATTAAGTGTTAAATGCTAAAGGACATGTTAAATGCTAAGTGTGTAAGGTCAGATGTCTAATGGCAAACAACTTTGACGAGCAGGTGTTACATTTTCCTAATCTTTTAGCATTAGTTTTACATTAGATAATAACACATATACTAATTCCATCTATTTGATGATTATGTCAGTTTTATTATGTGCTTGCATGTGTTTTGTTTATGCATGTGACTGTATTTGTATTTCTATTGGTGCACAAGTATGATCTTTGGCAATATATCAACTGACACCTTCATGTCTTTCCAAACTAATTTTATGTAGTAATGAATAAATGGAAGAAAATAGATAATATTGCAACAAAGAATGGTACATAGTTGGTATATGCATCATCTTAACACAAGCTGCTAGCCAAATTAAAATATCTAGATTATGTAATCTATCAATATAAAAGAAAGTTTATATATTAATACCTTTACTTTAAGTCGAACACCGCTATGGTTGGGGAACTCCTGAACCCTCCAAAATAAGTCGGCAATGGGGGGATGGCGGCAGTGGGGTGGCTACGAAAGAGGGCGATGCTAGATGGGTGGGGTTTTGGGAGGAGAGGGCGACGCTAGATAGATGAGGTTTTTGGGAGGAGAAGGGGGATGACGAATGGCTTTGGAAGGAGAGGAAGGGGGCCGACGGGTGGGGGTTTTGGGGGAGAGGAGGAAGGTCAGTGGGGGATTTGGGGGGAGAGGAGGGCCGGTGGGGAGTTTGGAGGGAGGGGAGGATGGAGGGGTTGGGGGTTTGGGAGGAGATCAGTCGACATCCCGTCGGCTGTTTGGGGGGAGAGGAGGAAGGTCGGTGGGAGATTTGGGGGGAGAGGAGGGCCGGTGGGGAGTTTGGAGGGAGGGGAGGATGGAGGGGTTGGAGGTTTGGGAGGAGATCAGCTGACGATTGCCGACGTCGGCTTAGGAGGATCCGGACAGCACCCGTGGTGGGGGAGGGGTGTTTCGGAGGGGATGATGATGGTGGCCGAAAAGAGAAGAAGAGAGAGTGGTCGCAGGTGGAGGGAAGGATGGTGGTCGCGGGTGGGGGGAGGGGGTTTTGGTGGAGGCGAGGATGATGGCCGCAGGTGGGGCGGGTTTCAGTGGAGGCGAGGATGGTGGCCGCGGTAGGGTGGGAGACATGAAGATAAGGATGGTGGCCGGAGAGAAAAAGAGTGGTGTGGGTTTGGAGAGAGAGGCATTGGTTTGGAGAGAGAAGCGTGGGTTTGAGGTTTTGAAAGGGTGCAGAGAGGAGAAGAGGCGGGAGAGAAGAGACGGGAGGAAAAGGCGCGCATGACCTTATGTCGTGTCCCATTCAAAGCTCATCTTTTTTTTTTTTTAAACTCTATCACATCAACCAAATGGCTCCCAAACAGTACCGTTAACTCTTTATGCCTCGATTTGGGATGTGCGCCGATCTAATGGAGGGGGATGCGATCAGATATAGACTGAAATCCGATCAATCGGAGTCCAGTCTATATATATATATATATATATATATATATATATATATATATATATAGACACACACATACATATGTACTTGACATAATATACTTATAATGTGAATTTATTTTTGTTTGAAGCATTCCTTTTTTGGATTCATTATCTTGATAATTTATGGTCAATCTTATTGAATTGTTCTCGAATAACTAATGATGTGTGTATTATGCTGCTTTTAAATTTTAATTTATATGATATTTGAATTGATCGGACAAGTTTGAGCACCTGAATAATCTGACTCAAACAAAGGTTAATCGGCAAGCTTGGGTACTTGATGGGTTTACCATTTTTTAATGGGACATATTTGAAGTTTTTGGATAATCTTTTGATCAGGTTTGGGACAGATCAGATAGTAAGGTTTTAAATGGGTTGGGATACTGATGGGGCAAATTTTGCAGGTACGCTACTCATTACCTACGCTATTATTTGATATGGGCACTATTTACTTGGCAAAATATTCTCTTTTGAAAATACATACAACCTTTTAATTGATTCTTCTTTCTTTTGAAGGATCCCAACCCATCAACTGTTTGTAGAACAAAAATTTGTTTAAGCTTAAATTATAGGCATCAACTTTTATGACTAGGTTGAAAATTTCTCAAGGTATTTAGGTTTCTTTTATGGCAAAAAACCAGAACATTACCTCTCCCTCAGACAAGGCTCTACCGTGTCTCCAAGGAAAATCAAAGTAAGATCCGACCTATAAAAGAATTTGATGAATTGAAGGGCACCGAAAAAAATCTACAATCATGGACTCAAAATCTCTTTTTTTTTAATTATTTTTTAAATAATTAATATATGCTCGTAGAATATCACAAAATAGGGAAGAAAGAGAAGCAATGAATAATAAAAAATTGACTGAAGAGCCACCAAACAAAGTCAATCCATATGCTTCTCCTTGAGATGATCTGTAAATGTTGACATTTACTGCTGCAATACTAGTTCCATCTGATATTTTCAAGTTCTTACATGGTGTAACAAAGATACCTGTCTTATATTCTGCTTTATCCTTGAAAAATTGGAACCAATAGCTTTTAAGCTTGCATGATGGATCATATGTCTTGTGTAATTTTATGCCAATCCAGACAAGATTGCTCACTCTAAGCTTTATCACAAGTACCATATCCAAACAGATAGCATCGTTGAGCCATCTGTAAGGCACAGAACTCCAAGGTGCTTGCTGCAAAGACATCAATCTTGATCAAGGAGTTCATGATTCGGAATGCCAAACAAAATACTTATGTAGTGTCAGAGTGGAGAAAAGGCAAGGTTATAAGCAGTTCACCTTCCAGAGATTATTTCAATACAACGAGTAACATAAGTTTTGAAGCCAAGGTGCATAGCATACTTTATGTCTCATAAGTTGCATAACTAATCTTAACATGCCAGGAGCAGCAACCTGGCTTACATGAGTTCTTTCATCCATGCTATCTGGTTGAAGCTTCCCCTTCAAGACGTACCCTCTTGTTAGCAGTCTCTTCAACAGCTGCTGTCCTGTTTTCCTTAGCTTCCATTGAACACCTTTTATAAGGCTTGAATCCTGTTCGACGAGACTTCAGCTTCCCCTGACCAATTTCACTTGTCAAAGAACCTTTTCCGGTGTTGTCATTGCTTCTGTTTGACATCTCCTTTGTAAAGCCATGAAGATGATTGAGATCGGTTGTTTCACATGCCTTGTTAAGATCGACTGGCAAGGTAACAGCTTCATTCTCTTTGGCCATTGTATCTTCAGCATGTGGAGGTGAAAAGCTTTGTGGCAGCACTTCTCTACTGAAGAGTGCTTGGAAGGCAAGTCGACCCTGACAAAGAAAACATAAATTAGAGAAGCAGTGATGGGTGTTCAAATAGTTATGGACCTAGTGAGGAACTAGAAAATTTGCCAGATTACAACCTCCTCAGAGACTTCTTTCCACGACTCATTAATGGTCCCATTGCTTCGAGATCTGCGATTGTTAGTCTGGGCAGCTAAAGGATTACTGAAATAGGCTTGTTTAGCTTCATCGTCGAATTTCTCATGCTTATCCAGTATGGTATTTGTTTCAACTTCACTGCTTGAAGGTGTATTGGAGCCACATGAAGAACGATCAGTTTTCTTATTGCTCTTTGTCTTATCATGATCATTAAATCCAGTTGCTGTTAATGGTTTAAACTTGTTAGTTCTAGAAGCTTTGAGCTCTGTGCAATGTGATCTTTCACCACTTCCACTGTTATCTGAATCCCCTGCTTCTGACGATGATGATGATTTAGGAGAAGCATGTCGTGTATTTAAATCCATAGATTGAGCTGGATTTCCAACTTGATCTTCTGCTACAAGATTCTGAAATGCGCCTTCTTTTCCTTCTGTCTCATATTCTGGAGCCTGAGCTGTGGCCACTGTGGGAATTGTGGTTGCAGCTGGTGGATTAAATGTGAAACCAATGTGAGGAGGTGGGAATAATGGCGATAGCCCCTGAGTTGCCCACCATGCTGATGCAGCTGCAACTGTAGCAGCAGTGATAGATGCCAGGCTTGGAGAATGGTTCATGTGCCTTAATGGAAATCCCCCAGATTGGGTTTCTGGAGTTGAGTTGGTAGAAGAATCCACATCTGCAGATGGCCAGAATGATGCTGCCAGGCTGGCTGCTGCATGAACTGCTGGATTTTGTAATAAGGTAGACATGATGAGACTAGAGAAGGGGGATGAGATGTTGAGGAATGACCTATAAGCATCTTGATTGCCGTGGGATATGGCAAAGGGTGGCAAGGCAGGAAATGGTTGGTGAATACAAGGCATTGCAGAACTGTTGTGGAGCTTTGGTGTGGCAGAAACCATAGGATTGATGAATGACTTGGAATTCTCATGCACTCCTCCCACTTGGCCAGGAACTGCTGTGAAATTATGTACATCAGAGTCTGTTGTCTGCTCGACTTCTTCACTATTTTTGTCTAATAAATGCACAGGAACATGTTTTGAATTGCTATAATTGCTTTGCATATTGTCCCTTAATAATGAACCAAGGCTATCTTGCTGCTTTGATGTATCTGCACCCTTTTCATGATCTAAATTTGCTTGTGAATCTATGTGAAATCTTTCAGGTCTTTGAATTTCCTGAGCCATATAGGCTGTCACATTTATGTTTATATCCTTATTCACTTCAACAGAGACAGAAGATTTGTCTCTTGTAGTCTCCTTTATTTCTTTCATCTTGGGCACAAATTCCATGTGAGGATTTGAAGAGCTGTTGTTCACAGAAGAGATGGAAGCAGACGAAGCATCTTGAAAGAAGTTAAGAACTTCTGAGCAGCTTCCGTCTTCAGAAACCACTCTCTTTTGCAATGTTAAAGTTGCAGCAAATTTCTGAACCAAGAATTGAAGGGGTAAGAGTTTAGGAAAGGTGGAAAGAAAGCAGAGAAGACAACAAAGAACCACAGAGAAGCCTTTATAATGGAAAGCGACGGGTAGACAAATGAGTACCTTTTGAGGTGTATCACTTCCCATGTCCCAGACTTGTTTATTGGTGCTCACAAGAGAAACAGATTTTGATGATTTGTCATTCATTGCATCCCCAGTTGGAGAGACAGAACCAACCCAACTCTTCCGAGGATATGGAGTGCTTGGTTTCCTTTTAGGTCTTGGGGGAGGAATATCAATGTCATGAGCTTGTCCTGGAGGACTGCCCTTCAGCACAGCTTCTTTTTCCAACTGCAATTTGATTACTTGTAAGTCATGCAAAACATGATTTTCAATGACAAATCTAGTTCAAGAAAATACTAATCACTGTACAATGCTGGGAACATAATTTGGAAGTTGGTCAACATATAGTTTGGATAATGAATCTAACACCGCCGATGCAACAGCACTGAACTGTCAAATTACCTATAAGTTCAAGCATTACCATTTCCTAGGAAGTAACCAAACACTTCATCTTTAGCATTCAACATCTATGCAGTGTGTTCTTTAACCAAGTAAGACAAGTTCATGTTAAGATGTTGGTAGGTTAGACCAGGACCGCTGGTTATGAAAGAAAGTACAATATGAATCATTGGAGGATTTAGGTAAAAGTTGTGAAGCTATATTTCTCGGTAATAGGGCCAAAAGAAAGACCAGGACTTCTCTTTCACTACTAAGGCCAAAAGAAAGGCATTTTATGCCTTTTTGCTTTATTTCTTCTCCCATTGCATGGTTCTTCATGTTATTATTGTCACATGAGGTAGATACGAACCTACAATTAAAGAATTGATCATGTTAGCTGAGTCCACGGTAAGAAAACCATGGACAACGGTTGATACTGAGCAAGGGGATACCAAGAAAATTTGAGCTACATCCTTGGGTTTTGGGGGGCAGAGAAACCACCTACCAATAGAATGAGGTGATGGCATCATACTTCTGAGACGGTATAGCATTTGTAGCTAATGCTATGGTAAACATGTCTAAACTGTTTGCCTCAATCTTGATGATGCATAACTGGAACCTTCCAAAGTTCCAGTTGAGGAAACTGGGATTGCTCAAGATTTCCATCATTTTGGACACTATGATTACTTTCTTGATTTGCTAGAGGGCATGAAGATCCGCCCAATCTTATATGTTGCCAATCTAGCAGCATACTTGAGGCACTAGGGCTCAACAGATGAAGTTTCATACATTCAATACATTCAATTTTCACTGCTTGCCAAGCATAAGCAACCTAAAGCTGAAGGTATCCATCTTTTTCCTCTTCTTCTTTTTTCCCCTTTGAGCTCAAAGGTTGGTGTCCTTGATGATCAGATTTGTGATGTCATGAAAAAAGATGTTGTAGAAATTCCTTGTCAGATAGCACTTACTGACAACAATTTAAGAGGATTTGACAATAAAGGATGACCTACAAAGACTCAACCTAAACTTGTGTGGAGTGTATCTGGAAGCTAATTTGCTATAACCGAAGCATTGCAAGCAAGGTTCCCTATCTTGGTACTGGACCCCATAATATCATCCTATGATAGTGTTGATACGCGGTTCGATATAGTACAGCTCGGCAAATCAAGCATCGGTACGGTAAGGTACAACATACCGATTCACTATTGGCATGATATGGTATGCCTGATACAGTATGGTACTGATCGATATGGCAAACCTTGTTTGCAAGCTTTTTTTCTTTTTCTTTTCTTTTTTTCTCTTGTTTTTGTTTAGGGAGGGAGGAGGGGAGGCAATGTAGCTATGGAACTATGCTAAGGATGAAACAAATTTGATGCTTATACGGCTTTTCAGTTTTCATGTTGGCTCTTCAAGCATCTGATAGATGAAACATTATCATGACAATAGCCAGTGTTAGCAAGTTGTTCTATAGTTTGAGTTGAAATCATGTTCTGAATATGAAATGATTATGTCTCACCTGATTTAAATTGATTTAGCCAATGTTATCCATTTAATGCTTGCTATTAGTTGTTAATCTTGAATAAATTAAGGACCACTGATTTGATGCGAGAATAGTGGGATATGTCTCTACTAGACGGTTGGTGTTGAGAGTGGCCATGTTGGTTCCTCTATCTAGCCTGGCCTAGCATCTAATAGATAGCTTCCTTTTTTGTGCTAAAATTAAGTCTTTGGGTTCAAACTCTTGCAATATCTTCCGCGGTATGAAAAATATGTGATTTGCCAGTAAAACTTCATTGTTATGTCAAGTGTGAGCAAATGGAAGCCTTATGAAACCTACAAAGATATGTAGTAAGCAAAGTTCGCTGTGCTGGAACCGGATCCCATGCCGATCGGCCAGTGGTACGGTTTGGTATGCCTCCATATTATTTTGTATTGGGCCCGAACTGATACGGCAAAGAACATGGGGGAGAGGGAGAACTAGAGAAAAGAAAAGAGAGGGGGGGGAGGGAGGAAGAGGGAGGGAAGGAGAGGGAGACGGAGACGTCAGTGATGGCCACTAGAGGACTATGGAGGCTCTTAGATGATCGGAGGAGTGGAGAATTTTGAACTGAGAGAGGAAGTGGGGAGGGAGAGGGGGGAGAGGGAGGGAAGGAGAGGGTGGGGAGGCCGTGGTGGCTACCGAAGGGCATGAAAGCCCAAATCCTCCTCCTTGCCTTTCAATGATAGAAACAGGGGTAAGCCGACTCACAATGAAGTCTACAAAGCTATTGTCGACTTCACTATTTGTTTATAAAATTTTTAAAAAAAAATTAACTAAAGTGGGCAACGGCATCGCTTACTTTACGAGATGGCCCAAGAAAATGAAACTAGGGCCTTTGTCCCAGTTTCGATCAGCTAACTGTAGCCTCCAATGCCCTCAGTAGGCCTCCAAAGGCTCTCTCTCTCTCTCTCATCCTTCTCTTCTCCCTCCCCCCTCCTCGCTGGCCCTCCAGTGGCATCGACCAACCTCTGGAGGGTCTCTCTCCCTCTCCGTCTCCTTTCCTCCCCCCTCTCTTTCTTTTCCTCTCTTACCTTCTCTCTCTTGCCAGTGTTCTAAATTTCATGTTGGAACCCACTATAGGCCATTGGTACAGTTTGGCACACCTAAAGCCGTCTGGTTTCGGGCAATTCGGTGATCCCTGGTAGTAAGGTTAGTTGAAAAGGTAAGTCTAAAACCCTCTATTTATCTCTTTCCCTACTTTTTTCTATTTTTGTTTTCCTTAATTCTGTTAGCTTCTAGGAACCCAAAAATGCCCTAACGTGGTACCATCTAGATTGATTGGTAGGATGCAACCAATAGGGTATAGCAGAAGCAATCACATGATGGGTATATTGACGTGATGGAAGAAGAGGAGGAAGAAAAAGCAAAACAAGTGAAAGAAATGTTGGGGAAGAGGGAGGATAACTAGTTGCCCACCAACATGCTAGCAGACCTCATTAGTAGAACCAATACTGAGACATGTAAAGAAATTACTTGTTGGTTTCCCTCGAATCAGCACCAAACTGCCTTTGTGCTCCCGAGGAAGTAGCAAAAAGGTTTTGTAGAGCATCAGTACACAAAGGAGAATTTTTGCACCCAAGAGAAAACTATTCAGATTATTGCACCAAAAAGAGGGTATATAGCATTTTCTATATACTCCAAGACTCCAATTGGATATAGAACTCATGGAGACCACGACCTAGAAGGATATGACCTTCAAAGAAAATAACATAACCAAGACTCTATGACTAGAACAAACATATATTTAACTAAAACTCAGAAGCTCGAAGGTTAGTATTGGACTAGTTGAAAAGCACCATGCCTTTTAGCATTGGATCATGAGACTTTGCTAATATTTCTAAAATGAGTTTAGGATGGAATCAATTTGCAAATTGATGGGGCTTTCAGTAGCATCTAATGTCTATTGCTCTATTCAATGGTTTGTGCTCTAATTACATTTTAGGCACTTGGCATTGGATACCAAGTCCATAGCCGTTGGATAAGTTCTGACATTATGTACTCCTATGTTGGAATTGACGGATACTCCATTGAACCCTTTGGCTTACCATGTGCCAACATAATCCAACTACTTCCTTACCTAGGTTACAACCAAGGATTGACGTATTGATACTTGCATTCGTATTACAAATAGACCGATTTGAAATAGTAACATACCAGCACACAATATGCCTTTTGGTGTTGGCACAATACTAATAAGGTGATATACCATGTGTTGGTCAGACAAGACCAAGGATCATAACAATATTGGTACCCCATCTATACAATTAAGGCATAGTCAGTACAGACTAGTATGCACTAGTACTTTGATCTAGGTTACAATTTTCCAACTAGCATGCACTAGTACTCAAATCCTTAGTTATGACCTTCTAACTAGTATTTAGATCCTTGGTTATGACCTTCATAGCAATATGGCATGTATTTTGATAATGTTCGACCACGGTGCCATGTTAGCCACCCTAACTTGGAAGATGCACTACCTGGCAAACTAAGCTAGAGCTGCTTGTGCAAAGGGGGTCTAAGTCTTGGACTTATTTGAGTTGATGACACATTAACATTTTGAAGGGCTTTAGAATGATTTCTTTTATATTTAGCTGGTAAACCATTATTTTAATTTTTCCTCAATAACAAAGTAATTTCTCATTAAAGAGATTGTTTTATTTTTTAAAAAAAATTAAAAATAATAGTTTATTCCATTATGACCTAAGTGTCATAGGTTCGAAACATAGAGGGTAGGTCTGCATACATCTAACCCTCAAACCCTACAATGGAAGGAGAGTGTTGAGATGCCTTTTTCTGACAATAAACTCTTGTTCATTAAGGATAGATAAGGATAGACAAGTTATTCTACCAACTCAATCAGTGCTGCAAAATGGTTGGGTCAGATCAGGTGCATGATTGACCTTGACACATTTCATGTTGAGGTCTTGATTTTGGATCCGGACCCAACCCATTAACTAATAGGGTCAAGTCAGGTCCATGAAAGGATTTTAGACCTAGTGGATGATTCAAATTTGGTCAAGTATGTCTTGGACCTAATCCAAAATGTTCGATCTAGGTCAGGACATGGTCAAGTTGGGTCTGTGGTTTGGGTCAAAAATTCAGCTATTCTTTGATAGCTAAACATATAATAATGATAACTAAATATAACTTCATTAAATTTTTTTTTAAACAAGACTAAAATAGCCAACCGAAAGATCAATTTCATCCAAGAAATTGATCGCTAACTACAATTTTTTAAAATATATATTAATATCCTTAAGAACATTATAAATAAGAATCCACAAAAGCAAACCACCCATGTTTAAACATAATTAGGTGAAAATAGGTGAGAGGATATGGGGTTGTTAAGATGAACACAGAGGGATTAATTGAAATGAGAGTCCATTTAATGGATTGGGAAAGATGGTTAGGGTGAAGGAGGAAGACACCTTATATGATTTAGGTTTTCGGATCGAGCAGAAATAGGTCTAGATCAGGGTCGGCATATTTTGTGATCCAAGTTAAACCTGAATGATATAAGTCGGTCTAGTCAAGTTGAAAAACCAAATCCAAACCAAGGTTAGTTGAATCGTACTAAACCAACTAGTACAAAGCATATCGAATCAGATCGATCGATTACCGACATGGTTCAAGCCTTCAATTTGGAATATAAAGCTTGCCCATTTGCTTTGCTACAGTTCACCCCTCCCCCATTTTGAAACCCTAATCCATAAAGCCCTTCATCACCGGTTAGTTCGATGATGGCATGAGGTCCCAAACCAAGTAAGCTTCCCATTCTCCCTCTCTCTATTTCCCCTTTTCTTGTGATCCTCAAAGCTCCCTTGCGACAGCTCCCCTTCGTGATCTCACTCCCCCCTTCTCTTGGTCCCTTTTGCTAGATCAAGAGCTCTTGAAGTTGCCCCACTATGACTCAACCTCCCCTCCTCTCTCCCTCGCTCTTTTTTCCTCTCTCCATCAACCTCTCATCCTCCCTCTCCAACTCTCCCTATTCCAATATACCTCGAAATGGTACGGTCTGGACCCGTATCATACCGAACAAATCGCCGGCTAGTACAACCTTTAGTACCGATTCAGCGAACTTTGGCCCAAACCTAACCCGATTATCTAGTAAGATCCAATTTTTCGACAATGTCAAGACAAATCTAAGAAATCTAAGTATCTAACTCTCTTAGAGTGAAACTGCCATTGAGTGGAGCCAACAAACCTAAAACCACAAGAAAATATCAAGACAAATCTAACATTTCCTTGATGTCCTAACAATGTTGAAGCTTTTGTAAATGCAGCATTACACTTAAGTGAGAGAGAGAGAGAGAGAGATCTTTCAAAGAAGAAAAAAACAAGATATTCAACTTACCGATTAAACTTTTACATCTCGTAGAAACAAAACAATTGCTAGGCAAATACTTAAACAATTTAAGTGGGCTATGCTCTTTCACAAAAGTATGTGAACTAATGAAGACTATGAAAAGTCAACAATGTATGACATACATGAGTATACATTTTAAGGTACTTCTGCTAATCATGAATGAAATATTTTTAGGGAGATTATCAAATATGATCATGTGGTGACACTAAATTCTTGATTTTTCAACATAAAGCATCCAATGTTTGAATTGAAGTTTGTACAAGAAAGGTCAACTAGCTCTCCAAAATCATGTTAAAGAATTCTCCATCGAGGTTAGATGCATAGCTAATGAAGCTAGTATAAGACAATGGAAAAAAGTAGCATGATGTTCTATTGTACTATCCAAAGTTTAAGGTACACAAACCCGAAACAAATATATAAAGGAAAATAAAGCCACTCTTTTACATACTATCTCCTTTTATGGCTTTTTAAACAATGAATGAAATGTTCACTTGAAAATTGTAGCTAGAACTATGGAACACATCAAGCACCCCATATCACTGAATCAATCTACAAGTAATCATCACAAGACTAACAATTGTTGAGAAATACAAAAAGCAATTCTATGGTTCAAAGAATAGATTGCAGTAAAATGTCTCAAAGTCATGCCAAGTATGATGCATAAATGGTATTGAGTAGTTTAGATTTATACATAGGGAAGTCACATCATCTAAAAGAAATTACTATCATTAGCTAATTTCCCAGAAAAATCAATTTATTGTACAATATATTTTTCTTCACTCAAAAATGTTAAACACTATTGAAGTAGGCAAATGATTAACAGATACATCATATAAATCGGTATGACAAAGCATGCCTTTCATAATGCTATTCCGATCTTAACATAAATTTACAAGTAAAATAAATTTAACACTGTTTAATTGATATAAATGACATTGATCAATCATATTGCATTTGTTGCTTTTGTAAATAATATTACTTTTAATTTACATCACTTACATCTCCAATTAACTATGCCCAAAATTTATTAATCTGTAAGTAAATACAAGGATCTTGGATTATTCTAATATTTAAAGAAAAAGCTTGCAGAAGGCAAGCAAAAAAAGATGTGACATGCTCCATCTAGAGCAATAGTTGATATGCATAGAAGATAAAAAAGTATGTAAATCATAGAAATATGTATCTATGTAAATATTTAAGTATCAAGCAAGAATTTTAAGTGCCACTAGCATTGGGGCATGCTAACCAATAGACAAAATCAAACATGCCAAGCCAAGCTGATAATACTTGTTCATGTATTACCAAAAGGCAAAAATTAAAAAAGGATCTATAAATCTTTTCAATTCAAAAACTAAAGGACTAAATGGGTATGTGCCCACTAGCACTAGCCACCATTTGATCTCCCCTGCCTTCCACTTGAAGAGAGTTCTAAGGAGTTGTAGTCACGGATCTCGAAACTCACGAACTAAAGATGCTAGGCAAGGGACTCCACTTCTTATTTTATAGGCTCGGGTGGGCAGGGGGTATCCTTTTCACAATAATCTTACCTTCGCCTTCGAGTCACTCGCTGCCTCAAGCCTCAACCGGAAAGTGGATGGCCGGAGGACTTGCCATGTTTGTTAGCCCATGGCTGGCATGATAGTCAGACCATGTGAAACTCACATGAATTGACATGCAAAGACACTTAAGTCTATATATGAAAATTATACTAACCTTGACCATTTATGCCAATTTAGAATTACATTTGATTAAAATAAATAATTTTTAAAACCTATAAAAATGAATTGTTGCAAATCATCCTAAATATAAATGCCCATTGTTGTTTAACAAGTGCCACAAATCATATCAATGTCCATAGTTGTTTAATAACTATTTTGCATAAGTTAAGACATCTGCCAAAATAGACTATACAATACTTGACAAATTGGCAACACATATAAGCTCAAAATTGGAAAAAAATGCTATATGTTTAAATGAATTAAAAATGTTTTATAAATATCGTGGTCATAGTGAAGTTTATATATTATGGTTTGTTATGATTTCTATCCTTCAGTCCAACATCTCAATGGTTCTATCAAGTTCAATATATAGATTAGGCCTTCCAATCCTCAACAAAATGGAAAATGTTCAAAAGGGAAGAGCACCAAACCATCTTAATGGTCACAAAGCTATGTGCGGTATTTAGGCAAGGATTTAGAACATAAAGTAGGATACAACCCATACCATAGTTATGTATAAATACGCAGTTATATTGCTGACTCGAAAGATATTAAGGTTTCACCCTTATCATGGTCAGTAGAACCATCCCAAACTACTCAGTTCGGGGAATGCCAAACCATGCAAACCAATCAAGACAAATCTGGCATTCAAAAAAAAAACACCAGTGCGGAGAGGGAGAAGAAAAGAGGGGAAAACAGAGACAAAGGGGAGGGAAGGCAAGGGAGAGGCAGAGGGAGAGTGAGAGGGAGGGAGAGCCTCTGGACACCTCCAAAGGCCTGCAGAGGTTGTTGGAGGACCATTGCGCCTGTTGGAGAGCTGGTGAGTAGGGGGGCTGGATGGAGAAGGAAAGAGAGGAAAAGAGAGACAGAGGGGGGGAGGGAGGAGGGGAGGAGGGAGAGCCTCCGGAGGCCTGCTGAAGGCCGTTGAAGGCCCAAAGGCTTCTAATCAAAATAAGGCAAACACCGCTGTTTTCTCATCTTTTTTTTTTGGCGATATCAAGTGAAGTTAGCAGTGCCGCTGCGGACTTCACTCAAGGCTCGATTTTTTTTATTTTGCCGATATCAGGTGAAGTCAGTGGCATCCTCCCCTATTTTGATCGGATTCCTTGAAGCCTCTAGCGGCTTCCGAAGCTCTATCTCCCTCTCCCCTCTCCTTCCCTCCCCCCCTCTCTTTTCCTCTCTTTCCTTCTCACTCCCCTTCCTCGCTGGCCCTCCGACAGCCTCTGGAGGCTCTCTCCCCCTGTCCCTCTCCTTTCCTCCCCCTCTCTTTTCCTCTCTTTCCTTCTCCCGCCACCCTACTATGTTAGTTTGAGCCTTGTATGAAATGTTATGAGAGCATAGAGAACAATGCCATCAGCCGGCCAATTTGGACCTCGGTATTAGTGAACCTTGACCCTTATACTTAGTTGACAACTTGTTGGTATTATGCACATTATAAATATAGTATAGTATGATTAGGCAGCTTAATCCCTGGCTTATGTACACACACACACATACACATACATATATATATATATATGTAAATACTTGTATATATACACACATCTACATATAAGTACTTGCATATATGTATAACAACATTGTTGCTGATACCAAGCCCAAACAGAAAAGGCGGAGAGGTTGATGTTATAAAATGCATGCCAAGCTATGAAATAGATCCAAATTTGAATTTTAGAAATGCAAGGGCATCCCCTTTCCTATAAGGATATAATGTTTGAAATAAAAAGAAAATGTCTACCTAAGTAAGAATGTTTTGACAAATGAGGATTCACAAGGCTAACCTCAGCTAGTTACGACAAGGCTTAACAGTTATGCTTATGGTATGTATAATGTGTATAAACTCTAAAACATCTCGTAAACTCATGGTAAATCATATATAGAGGTTATCGAGGAATAAGAGTCATGCAGAAATGTTTATGAAGATATTAGTAAGTTAGCATGTAAAAGAAATATGCATTAAGGATGAGTATTTGAATAAGATAGTGACAGCATATGATTGCTGATGATTCTTAGAATATGTTATTGCGAAGGTTCTAAGTATGGGCCCATGTTACCCAATACAGCCATGCCAACCCAATAGCAACATCCTCAGGGATACGCATCATCAACATGGCAGAATATGGTAAATGTCACCAACCCTAGAACCTTGGGTGTCACAGAAATATGAAGGGCAAGTACATCAAAAGATATCCTTGTATAGCTCAGGTGCTTGGAGGTTGGAATAAAAATTTACCATGCTTGTTTGACTCACAAAAAATGAGAAAATCAACAAGGAATAATTGCTAGTTATAGAACGGCAACCTATCACAATAGTTGACATCTTAGTAGACACAAAGCTAAAGTGAAGTAACGGTGAAAGTTGGAACATGGTGATTCTGCCTTTAAAAGTTGCAAAGTATGTTAATACATAAAAATAGTATCTATGTAAGCACGAAAAAATTATAACTAGAAAACAATGACACCATGTTGATGGTTGGGAATACAAAAGAAAAAGTTTCACCAACATCAAGCGAAACCTTATACAAAAACTCAATGGATACTAGGGTAGTCTTAATTTATGTCAAGCATACAAGATCACAAGATTAGTGTTTTAAAACAGATGCGTATCAACCCATTTGAATTGTTAATTTCTAAATGTCGATCTAAAATCCATAGATCATTTTTAACTCACATGATTTATCGATCCTGAGAACCAATGCTTGTCGAACTATGCCAAGCCAGGAGGCTCAAGGGATATTAGACCGGACCAGTCATAATTCTTCATTCTTTAATTAAGAATTAATCAGATCTCCTCACGTAGGATTCGAACCTACGACCAGTTAGTTAACAACCAACTGCTCTACCATTGAGCTACTGAAGAACCGCTTTACCACCGAGCTTTTGAGGAACAAGCATGGTTCAATCCAGGGTTCACCGTACCGGGCCGAACCGCCCGGTACGGGGCGTACCGAGCCGAACCGATGCTCAAACGGTCCAGTTCGGATCTTTTTTTCGAGAAACACCCCAAACCGGTACCGAACCAAGCGATTCGGTCCGGTTCGCTTCCATACCGTCCAAAACTGGACGGTATGGTTCGTTTCGGTCCGGTTCGACGTGAACCGAACCGTACCGACCGTCCCATGTGAATAAAGTGAGGGGGGAGGGGGGTGGGGTCAGAGACCACATGCATAAAAGGAGAATGTTTGGAGTTCTCTGAGATGTCTCAGAGAACTCCCAAGGGTCCGAAAGTTGCGAAGGTCTCAACGAAATCGTTGAGACCTCCGAAAAATTAGAAAAAAAGGAAAAAACTCCGTCAAATTGTAGGAGTGGTTCGAGGAGAAGCTGATCTTTGGTCGGAGATAAGATAATGTGTTATTTTCTTAGTAAATATTTTTTTTATTTTTGTTGTTAAAAATAGGATAAGAATGAAAAAGAATGAAAATAAGAGAAAATCATGTCAAAATCTTGTGATTTTGGGATGATTTAATTATATGTGATAGATCTTTGGAAGATCTACACGATGACATAAAAATTATTAATTTTTGTTAATTATATATTTTTTAAATATTTTTAAATATTTATTTATTTAAAAATTAAAAAAAAATTAAATTTTAGAAAAAAAAATCAGAATTTGGGAATCATGTTTAGAATGATTCAAGCTACTTAAGTCTAATTTCTAATTTTTTTCAAATATTTGAAATTAAAAAATTATTTTTTTAATTATTTAAATTTAAAATTTTAATTATAAAATAAAAAATATATAAAAATAGTGTTATATTTTAGTTAATTTAAAAATATTATTTGAAGCATATAACATATTTATTTTGAATTTATAAGTTTTAAAATAATTATTAAAATTATTTTAAAATTATATATAATTATTTTAACTATCGTTAAACTATCGTGTTTTGTTATACTTGCATATATTTATAAGAAAAAAATTTAGAGCATGACGTTCGTTTACTTTAATTAATCAGCTATTTTATAGTATATATTTATTTATATAAAAATTATTAAAAAAATAAAAAATCAGTGTTAGTTTTAAAATTGAGAATAATATTTAAAATGATTCAAAACAATTGAAATATTTGAATCTAACTTAAGATTTTTTTGAAATTTTTTTTGTAAATATTTAAATAGTAAAAAATGTTATCAAATAAAAAATATATATAATTAGTGTTATATTACAGGTAATTCGAAATAATTAGTATTTTGTTATATCTGCAGAAATGAGTAAGAAGAAAGATCAAGAGCGTGACATCGGTTGGGATCATGGCGAGATGCTCTCGGCTCGGCATCATTGGGATGCAAATGGTGCAACACAGAGTTCAAGGAAAGAGGAGTGATTAAGTTGAAGCAGCATCTAGCTGGTGGTTATCCTGATGTGTCGATGTGTCGGAAATATCCGCAAGAGGTCTGACAATTGATGAAAAAGTACTTTGCTGATTCGAAAGCAGCGAAAGAAAGGACAAAGCAGAAAAAGACTGAAGTAGACCGTCGAGCTGCAGAGCCACCTTCTTATCACTCTAGAGAGTCAGAGGAGGCTTCTGCTCCAGATGATGAGGAGGCACAGATTGAGGCTGCCATTCATGCGAGCTTGGCGGATCAGTACCAGCAGGAGGAGATGGCCCGGTACAGAGACCGATTTGGACCATCATGCTACGAATCAGGATCTGGATCAACGACTAGTAGGGGAGAATTCGAGTTCAGAAGGACTACCTTAGTCAGAGAGTCCGGTGGTAGAGAGAGCAGACGCAGCATGTCTTCCTTGTTGAGAGCTTTTGGCAGTAGGAGGAGGTCCTCCAGAGATATTCCAGCAGGAGCCAACATTCAGGATTTGGATCTACATGCTTTGCCCAGCAATGATTCAAAGCAGCAGAGAATTGACAGTATGCTGAAAAAAGATAAGAAGAAGGATATGTGGCGAGCTATTGGATCATTATTTCATTTCAGCCATATTCCAGCAAATGCAATAGCCAATCTTTACTACCGATCTACTATTTTAGCCATAGAGACTGCCGGCCAGGGTGTAGATCCTCCAGGACCTAAGGACATCTATGGTCAGCTTCTTGACAGCAATAAGGAGGATCTGCAGAGATGGATTGCTTCTTACAAAAATAAATGGCCTACATACGGTCTGACAATGATGTGTGATGGTTGGACAGGTCCTACTAGGCGGAGCATCATTAATTTTTTGACATACTGTGATGGAAAAATATTTTTTTACAAATCAATCGATGCTTCAGATAAGATGCACCACATATATCCATGGTCTGATGGAGGAGGTGATTGATTCAGTGGGTGAGCAGCATGTCGTGCAGGTCATCACAGATAACGGACCACAATATAAGGCTGCCGGAGAGTTGCTGATGGAGCAGCGACTACAGATATACTGGACCCCATGTGCTGCACATTGCATTGATCTTATATTGATGGATATCGGAAAGATTCGCAGGGTGCAGCAGGTAGTGGAGATTACCCAGACCATTACTAAATTCATCTACAACCACATATGGGTTCTTTCATTAATGCGGACGTATACTGGGGGGGAGATCTTACGACCGGATATCACACGGTTTGCTACCAACTACATAGCACTTGATAGTCTTCTTCAGAAGAAAACAGCCCTACGTCAGATATTTGTCAGTGCCGAGTGGCTGGAGAGCAGATATGCGAGGGCCGGCACTGATGGAAGTCATGTGGAGAATTTGGTGACGAGTCAGTCATTTTGATAGAGGGCTGAGAAGATAGTGAAGGCTATCAAGCCTTTATATGAGGTGCTTCGCGCCGTGGACAGCGAGAGATACCTCCAGATGGGCTTCCTATATTACATGATGGAGAGGACAAAGAAACAGATCAGTGAGAATGATCCCAAGCATGCTCAAGAATTCATTAACATTATTGAGCGCCGTTGGGACTATCAGATGGACAGAGATTTGCATCTAGCTGGTAAGTTTGGATTCAAGAATGTTTTAAAATATTTTTTCGAAGCATGAAAATAAAATTGTACTTAATCAGTCTTAAAATTTATCTGCAGCTTATTATTTGAATCCGAGATTTCAGTATACTATTCCAGGGATAGATATGGATAGCGAGCTTCTTGCTGCTCTTCGCAATGTCATATATAAGATGGTGCCCGATCCAGAAATCACGTCGTTGTGTCTGCAAGAGGTATGCTAGTTTAAAACAGATGTAATTATTCAACTGAATTCGATCTGATATATTTATAAATAATAAATATATTTTATTTCAGACGAAACAGTTTAGAGAGAGATCAGACAGTTTTGGAGTCCCATCAGCTGTCGTAAGCAAAAAGCAGATGAATCTAGGTAAATTACATATCAATAATGAGCAATGTAGATTGATATGTAATTTTGGTTAATAATATCATCAAATTTGATATATAATTTTGCTTTTGTAGCTGAATGGTGGATTCATTTTGGAACGTCAGCAGAAAATTTGAGACATATGACTGTCCGTATTCTTTCTCAGACGATCTCTGCTAGTGGCTGTGAGCGTAATTGGTCCACTTTCGCCCTTATCCATAGCAAACAGAGAAATCGTCTGACATAAAAATGCCTCGACGATCTTGTATATGTTCACTACAATCTGAGGTTGAGGCTAAAATGTATTCAGGAGAAAGTTCAATTGAAGTACACTGATCCGATGCTGGATGATTATGCCGACGAGGATGACGATCCGATCATCGGATGACTTGCAGGTCAGCAGCAGGAGCCAGAGCTTGATGAGCCAAGATCTCCTCCACGACCAGCCAGTGTGGTGGTAAGGAAGATCAGGGTGGATCCAGAGCAATGGATAGAAAAAAATATTCCACATAGGATTCCAGCTGATCAGCCACAGTCTGAGGGGACACAAGGGACTCATTCATCACATGACTCGCTATCCGATCATCTTCCCAGAAATTTGAGCAAGAGATGTATAGACGTTCCTCCCGGCAGCCAGCAAGAAGGCATCCATCCTCCCAATCACAGGAAACTCAGTCACAGAGGGGCACAAGGGGGAGAAAAGAAAAGACAGTTGCACGTGCACCACTCTCGAGAGTACAGGAGCTATCTGGTTCAGATTCGGATACCAGGAAGAATGATGATGATACTGGTAGTAGTAGCCATGGATCTGATGATCAGGAAGGAACTGGAGGACAGGAGACCACCGTTTATGAGACAGCCACAGGGTGATATTCGATTCACCGATGAGTCTCAGTTTATGCATGTCATACAGGATAGGGATCGTGGTGGACGAGTCGGTAGAGATCGTGGGGAGCCGATTTCATATAGACGACGGACTCCTAGAGGTCGTCCAGCACATGATGCAGCTGCGGACGATCTTGCACGTGGAGTAAGATCCATGGATGTATCTGGATCATCCTCGCATTATGGATCCTATTATCTACAGCCACCTTATGATCCATATGCATATGATGCATTCGAGGCATCATCTTCTAGTGGTTACTATCCTATGCAGCCTGGAGCAGCTCCAGGATCAGATTTTGCTACTGGCATATTTGGATGGGCTCCTCCACAATCGTACCATCATCTCGAGAATACTTCTCAGAGTCAGAATTTTAGCGAGAGGTCTGAGATGTCTTACAATCCAGAGAGGATACCTTATGGGATGATGAATATTCGAGAGTACGGTGCAGCTTGGCTAAAGGATTGGACTGATGTCCCTTCAGACTATATTGATGATCCAGATATCTACGAGCGTCACAGACACTCGACAAGAAATTAAATGCAGAGTACATTTTAAGGTTCGTATATCAGTTATTGCGCTTTGTACTTAAATATTTAGATACATTTTAATGCGTATTTTATATATTTTTTTTTTAGTTTTAAGATGACATAGTTGAAATATAATGTAAATAAATATATGTTTAAAATTTTGGATCAAGAGTCTTTGTACCGCAACCTAACTCCAAATTGAACCCAAATATGTCAATAATATGCAATATAATGCCATATTGAGGTTGTATTTATCAATTATTAACTTTAAAAATCAAAAAAAAAATTAAAAATCAAAAAAAATTGTGTACCGATACCGGACCGGTACGCCCGGTATCGATACCGTACCATACCGATCCGGCACCGGCACACCATCCGGTATCGGTACAACAAACCTTGGTTCAATCATTCAATTCAATTCACTTATATATAGATATAACCAACAGCCTCCCCCTCGAAGCTTGCATCCAGCTCTCTCCTCCACCTCTCTCTCAATTCTTCTCTCTCCATGATCTCACTCTCCCCGATGAACAACATTGATCGACATCGATGCCGACACCCTATTCGTTGATTGATGGTTCAAATGGTCTCCCTTTGATCATTGCTGATGCCCTTTCCTTGAATTCAGCATGATTCTTAGACCCTTAATCGATGTCGATGCTGACATCGACACCATCGCCCTTGATTGACAATAACACCAATGCCTTTCCCTCGATAAGCCTCTCTTTGAGGTTCACCATCTTAGTATTGGATATCACATTGTTACCATCCTATTACAATATTGGTACGCATTATGGTACGAGACGATGAGGCATACCAAGTATCAATATGGTACAAGACAGCAAACCAGTTTGAAATCGATATGGTACAATATGTTTGGTATGATATGGTACTGACCGGTATGGCAAATCTTGCCTCTCCCTCTCTCTTTTCTCATCTTCATGTTCTCTCTCCCCTAGTTCTCCTTCTAGAGTTAGGGTTAGCATTTCTCCCTCTTTCTCCTCTTTTTTTCTCGATAGTTCATCTTTGATACACCTTGGCTTAGTATGGTACATACAAGTACTATATCGAACTGATTGCTAGCCAGTAGGACCTCCGGTACTAGTTCATCGAACCTTGCTAAGAAAAATGATGGTTTGGGATGGTACCACCTTCCTTCCCTCAATGACCTTGTATATGTTCACTATAATTTACGATTGAGGCTAAAGTGTATTAACAAGGAAGTGGGGCTCACGTACAATGATCTGCTTTATAATACTTCATGTAGGATAAAGAGGATCCCATAATTGGTTGGCTTGAAAGGCAACAGCAATAGCCAAATCTCAACAAGCTAGGATCACCTTCACAACCAACCTATTTTGTAGCCAAGGAGAGGTTGGCATGGATAGGGAGCAATGGACAGAACATAACATTCCATGCTTACATGTAACCAATCAACCAAAGGGGTCAGTGAGGAGTCGATCGTCAAATGGCTCCATATCTGAGACATCCTCCCAGAAATCTATTCAAAAGATGCTCAAATGAGGCCACCATGCTACTCGATCCACTCAATCAAGAGGGTAGGGTTGATCCTCCCAGCATAGCCAAGCAGAGAGTACATGAAGGGAAAGAAGTTAGCTGCTCGGCATAGTTTGAAAGAAAAAGGAAAGACAATTTTAGCCTCATTGGAGAGAGTGGAGTCCATTCACATAGATTCAAAAACCAATGAGCCCTTAGCACCAATTACCTAGATCATCACGTGAAAGCAGAGATAAAAATTCCAATGATGATGCATCTGCTGGTAGAGGGAATGGAGGACATAAGACCAGTATATATGACAGCCCCAGGGAGTTCTTTGATTAATCAAAAAGTTACAATTCACTCGCAGAATGCAGGATAGAGATCACAATACACGACCTAGAGCTCGTGAGGAGACCATTGCATACAAAAGATAGGCTCCTTGAGGTCGTTCAAGATTTGATGCTACTCTAGATGAGATTGCACGTCGAGTAGGGTCCTTAGACATATTAAGTTTCAAATTGTACATCGAATCCTATTACCCAAAAGCAGACTATGATTCACATGGATATGGCATGTCTAAGATGGCATCTTCCAATGGCTACTATCCTACACAGTTAGGAGTATCTTACAGTGAGGTTTTGCTACTAGTATATTCCTATGGGTTGCTTTATAGCCATGCTATCAGATAGATGACTCCTTCCAAAGCCAATGCTAGAGTTCTAAGAATGGTTTTGACCCAAGGCACATGCCTTATGGGATGAGCTTATAGGACTATTATGCCATGCGGCTGGAGAATTGGTGTGATGTGATGCCTGGGTAAGAAAATGATCCCGACATCTACTAGAGATATTGATACTCCAAATTTAAAATGTTATGTTATACTTAGAATGCATTAAATTGACTATATGCTTTGTATTTCAGTAATTTTCGTTACAAATATACTAATTAATCTATTTTTATTGCATGTTATGATAAAATTATGGTCAATCTAAAGTCAAGAAGCATCAGAAAGATAAATCACACATTAAAAAAATCAATAAAAGACATCAAAAAGCATCAAATTAGGGTCAAATTCACTCAACAAAACCAAAAAAAAATAAGAAAAAGTGAGAAAAACAAAAAAAAAGGTATGCTAGTCCAATGACGAGCATGCCAAGGCATACCATGTGCCGGTACGGTATTCGGTATGGATCTCGATATTAGTGCAGCTTATATTGCTCAACTCACTTAAGACTCTTGACCAAATAAAAAGACTTGAAGACTAACATATACAAACAACCCTAGCTGTTGTTCATGGTTCGATAGCATGAGTACAAATTCATACCCATAAGTAGTACGTTACAATTTTACTGACCAACTAAAGACAAGACAAAATTCCATAACTTGAATCTTCATAGACTTGATTGCATCATTTACTTAAAATAGTGATTTATCAAGTACCTAATTTTCTAAGATGAAGACTTGTAATTCACATCAATCCAAGTTTCATTTCATCCAATATTAGGAAAGTATTCGCCATTTCATTGGCTACTTATATAGCATTCAGGAGTCCTTGTAATAGAAGGAAAGAAGTCAATGGAATATACCAAAATATTTGTATCCGGCTAAATAAAGTTGATGGGAATGAGTTTTTCTGTGAGGACTCATCATACAACTTGCCACAAGCCCCTTGTTCCCTTCTATTCTTTCCAAAGTATGCCATATCATACCAAATTGGATGGTAACAGGCATACATACCTTATTGATTTGGTATCGTTACACGGTAGGTGTATTGACACTCGGTATGCCGAACTGGCCCCCATACTAGGTGTACTACCACAATGGCAGGTTCGCACAGATACAGACCCTAGTACCAAGACGGAGTACATTGCATCCTTCTTATTTTCTATTTTACTATTATTTTCTCTCTCTAACTCTTCTCAACCTTGTTTTTTCAAATTTAAGGAAAGTTAGCCCTATTTTCTTTTTTTATAAGTTAAATACATTCATTAAACAAAAAAATTCTCATAAAAGATCAAAATTCTCCTTTTTTTGTTACTTGTTACTTATTTTTTTCATTATATTTTTTATATTTTTTTGAGAAATCTGAAAAATCTTATGATCCACAATCCAATAAAATCTGACCCCTTCTATGATTTATAGTTTGACTATGATAAGCTCATCTTCCTGGAAGACCAATCTCTCCTTGCCCCTCTTCAGGTCTACACTGAAGCTTGGGCCATTTGCAAAGTCCTAAGATGACCAAAGCCTAGAACCATTTCGATATGGTCACAGATCACTTGCAAGCCCTTCTTCAAATCATCAAACAAAAGCAGCAGCCACCATGATACATTGTAATTCTGGTAAAGGATATTTGTTATATGCTTCAAGATTTCCTGATGTACAACTCCAATATGTATATGGAGAAGCCAAATTTTGTGCCACTATGGTAGCAAATTTTTCTGTAGGCACTCAGGTTTGGAGTATACTTGGGTACAACAATTCCCTGATGTAATCAAATATCAGTTAGTTTTTGATTTAACCATGCTTCCTGAGACCTTTGTGGTCAGGTGATCAATAAGTTTATCTTTTATTAAGAAAAGAATGAGTTTTATGTTACTATTTGAGCTTTTGGGCACTGGATGCACCATTTCACATCCAAGGAGTCTATGTTCTTTTCAATCACGGCCTTTGAAGTATAGAAATGGCAAAGACAAGATCGACAATGGCAATGCTATGTGGGTAGAATTTGTTCAAACCTACAACCTTTCACATCAAATAGGAATTTGATCAACAAAATCAAGTGATGGATGCCATAAGCTGGAAACACACTTGGCTAGTCAAAATGCAAGTGAAGGTATTAAACATGCCTGGTTTGGGGCGTACCGAACAGAACAGCCCTGAAACTAGCATGGTTTGGACATAAAAAATAGGGCAGGCATGAAACCAGTGTGAACTGCTCTGAATCAAGCAGTTCGAAGTGGAATTGGCCCAAACCAACAGGTTTGCACCAATTTGGATGGGTGAACCAGTCTCTCCCATCAAATAATAGAAGAGGGAGGCCATGAGAAGCTCACTTGCTTCTCATGCCCTTTTTTAAATATGAAAACAATAGATCCAAGTTATTTTCAAGGTAATCCCACTCTCCCTCTTTCAGTTTCTTGGTTTTTTTCTTTTTTGAGACTGAAAATTGGCAAAAATTGAAAAAAATAGGAGAGGTCATGCCAAAATTTTTGATATTTGGATGATTTCATGATAATGATTTATACAGTAAGACTAAGATCTTTAATTTTTGTTAGATCTATAATTTTTTTAATAAAAAATATATATTCAAATTAAAATTTATGCTTTTAGTCCCTGAAGTTTACCGCATTTTTTAAATGGTTCTTGAAGTTCAAAAACCTGAAATTTGGTCCCTCTAATTTCTGAACCATTTTGATGTGATCCTTCCCCCGAATTTTGGCCACTTTCTCTCACCAAAAATCGCAGTTGGTGATAATCGGTGCTTATATGGCGAAAAATAGATGCTTATGTGGCAAAAACTACCTAAATGAAGATGACATGGCATTAACCAAGGTGATATGGCATATGAAAGATAACGTGACATAACAGATAAAAATTTTTATCTTGATGGTGTGGCATATAGGTGATGACATGGCATGCACTATGGAATTTCTCATACAAAAGTGTCCAACTACCGAGTGCCACGTCATCATCCATATACCATGTCATCACCTATATGCCACATCACTATTTATGCACCATATCATCATCTATATATTGTAAATTATGTTTTTGGTCCTCTATGTTTCACAAACATTTTTATATAGTTCTTATAGTTAAAAAAAGTCTCTAATTAGATATTTTGATTTCAAGTGTGATTTAACTTAACCTTTCAAGCCTAGTGGTAGGGAAGGTGATGATTCTGACATAGAGTGAGTCATTGAATGCATTTAAAAAATTGGAGATGGCAGCAGTGTTTGAATGAGGAGGCTGGGTCCGGATCTAGAGATGGTCCCGAAGAAAATCAAGTTCGAAGATTTGAAGATAGCTACCGTAGTTGTTGTGGCGATGGCGGAGTACGCGGGCTCAGCATTCTTAATTTTGCCATTGCTGAGCTCACTGCAGTTGCAAAATTTCTCCTTGAAAAAGAATGGATTGGCAATAATGGACTAAGTTAACTAAGGATCTCAGATGTTTACTTCGACTGGAGTAGAATGGGAAAGCCAAGAAAAAAGATGAACTAAAAATAGAAATTATTCTCCTTTTTGTTTATTTTCTTTTGCTTTCCATTCTTCTTGGGTTTAGATTGAACTCTTTATGTTCGCATTTCAAGAAAAATGGATCAGGAGATGGAATGGAAGGTTAGATGAATAACATGTGCTGGGTGTTATATACTAGTCATGATGACGTAGATTTTTCTTGTATGTATTTATGTCTATTTTGGTAGAAGGTAGGAGGAAAAGATGGATGGGTTAAGGGCATGATTGAAGATGGAATAGAATTAGCAATATAATAATATTTACTTATATATTATTTTATTTTTAATATACGTGTCACATTTGATGTAAGTTTTAATAGTCCTCTTCATATTAGTTTAAGTTGAATTACACTTGAAAATCAAAGAATCTAATTAGAGATTTTTTTTAAAATTTTAAGAATCATGTAAAAACATTTATGAAACTATAGGATTAAAACCATAATTTGTGGTCCATAGATGATGATGTGACACTTGACGATTGGATACTTTCAGATAGAAAATTCCATAGCACATGCCACGTCATCATCCATGGTCTGCCATACAACCCCATATCGTCCGATATGAGACATACTGTACTGTATCAGAAGAAAATCGATACAAAATTCAACTTCAAATTGGCACAAGTCCAGTACCGTGCTATATCGAAGCATACCGTCATGTACCAAGGCATACTAAGATGCAAATCAATACATACCAAAGCGTACAAACTTGTATCGAGGTTTATCAAGAGTAAAATTTAAAAAAATGGTTAGAGAGCTATTTCAATATAGGATGAGTACTATACCATATTGATTGTACCATACTATACCGATAAGATACTGATATAGTATCCAGTATTGAGATTGCAGATCTTGTCCTTCATGTGCCATGTCAGCACCTATATGCCACATCATCACCTATGTGCACATCATCAAAATGAAAATTTTTATTTGTTATGCTATATCATCACCAATATGCCACATCAACTCGATTAATGCCATGCCATCTCCATTTAGACAATTGTTACCACAAACATCTATTTTTGTCGCACGAGCACCGATTATCGCCAGCTGGAATTTTTGATAGAGAAATTAGCCAAAATCTGAAGGAAAAATCATATTAAAATGGTTCAAAAATTAGAGGAAACAAAGTTCATGTTTTTTAACTTTAGAAACCATTATAAAAATATGCTAAATTTTAGATACTTAAAGCTAAGCTTTTAAATCCTGTAAGACAGAGGTATCCTAATTTTCCCATAGAACGAGATGCCCTGCAATCCTATGTTGTTCCGACAGCGGTCTCGATCATACCATCTGATAGATATCCTCTGTCTCTCTCACCTAATTCTTTTTTTTCTTTCTTTTCTTTTTTCATTTTCTTTTACCTTTCTTTCTTTTTTCTTTTTTTCTTTCTTTCTTTATCCCTTTCTTTTTTTCTTTTTCTTGTTCCTTTCTTTTTCTTCTCTTTTCCTTTCTTTCATTTTTCTTCTTCTTTTCTTTCACTTTTTGCTTTTCTTCATCTTTTCTTCCTCTTTCTTCTTGTCCTTATATAGATGGGTTTCAGAGTCCCGACCCTATCCCAATCCCGTTTTCTCAAAAAAAATGAGATGGGACGATTGAGACGCCCTCCGTCCCGCTAGGATATAAAATCTTGCTTAAAGCATAATTAACAAGAAAAAAATAAAATTCAAAAAATAATTATATAATTAGAAACTTGTTTAGGAGCATATAAGCTACTTTGAACCTAAATTTAGTGTTTGTTTATTTAAATTTAGATGCAATCATGCGCATAACGGATAATGGCCTAGGTCCAAATTTGAATAAAATTAAAAAATAAGTAGCCTTTGATGCATGCCTATGAATAGCATCCATGATAAGATTTTAAATATATTTTAGCTCAAATTAATTTTTTAAATTTTTGAATTTATTTTTTATTTAAAAATTTTTAAAAAATAAAGTTAAGCAAAAAGAAAAATTAGTATATATTAGATAATTCGAAAGTATTTCTAAAGTAGAAAACATATTTTTCTAAATTTATGATATTTAAAATTATTTTTAAATTAAAAAATCTAAATAACACAAAAATATGAATATTAGAACTTTGTAGGACATAATTCAAAAGTATTTTCTAAAGTAGAAAACCTATTTTTTTATAACAAAATTTTGCTATCTTTAAATAATTAATAAACTAGCATGCTTGTAACCTGCAGAAATACTGAAATAGATCCATTAACAAAAAAATGATTAAGAGCATGATATTGATTGGGACTATAGATAAATGCTCTTAGGTTGACCTATTGAAAGTGCAACGGGTACAACATAGAATTCAAAAGAGAGATAACTAAGTTGAAGCAGCATCTGGCTGATGGTTATCTCTACCTTTCCATATCGAAAATGCTCAAAGGTCTAGTAGTTGATAAAGTACTTCACTGATTTCAAAGCAGAGAAGGAGATTGCCAAGAATGCGAAGGTAGATGGCCAAGTGGTAGAGCCATCTTCCTCACTCCAAGAAGTCAGGCCTCCCTCTAGATGATGAGGCATAGATTTAGGTTGCCACTCAAGTGAACCTAGATGATCAGTAGCAATAAGATGAGGTGTCCAGGCACAGGACTCGATTTGGGCCATCACATCACAAGTTAGATTATGATTCAATGATCAATAAGGAGTTCATGAGGACCTCAAGTATGGAAGCCATCTTAGTGGTGGTGGCTAAATTGCATCTATGCTGGGATTTTTGGCAGCAAAAGGAAGTCCTCTAGAGAGATTCCATCGGTATTTACGATATGGAGGCATATCTCTAATAGAAATTCGAAGCAATAAAGGATTGATACCATGCTGAAAGATAAAATTCAGCCATCTCCCAGTGAATGTAGCAGGCAACACATTATAGATTTGCCATTTCACTCAAATTAATTTTTTAAAATTTTAAATTTATTTTTTTAATTTATAAAATTATTAAAAATATAAAGTGAAGCAAAAATGAAAAATCAGTATTAGATGATTCAAAAATATTTTCTAAAGTAGAAAATATATTTTTCTAAATTTATGATATTTAAAATTATTTTTTAATTAAAAATTATTAAAAAATCTAAATAACACAATTTATGAATATTAGAACTTTGTATTGCATAATTTAGAATTATTTTTCTAAAATAGAAAATATATTTTTTATGATAACAAAAGTTTGCTATTTTTAAATAATTAACAAACTAGCATGCTTGTTAAACCTACACAAATAGATCTATTAACAAAAAAAGGATTCAGGACACCATAATGGTTGGGACAATATGCAAATGCTCTTAGATCGACCTATTAAAGGTGCAACTTGCACAACATACAGTTCAAAGAAGAGGTAACCAAGTTGAAGCAGCACCTGACTGATGGCTACGCCGACGTATCTATGTCAAAAATGCTCAAAGAAAGTCTAGTAGTTGATGAAGTACTTCACTGATTTCAAAGCAGCGAAGAAGGAAAATACCAAGAATGCAGAGGTGCACGGCCAAGCGATAAAGCCATCTTCCTCACTCCAAGAAGTAAGACCTCTCTCTAGATGATGAGGCACAGATCTAGGCTGCCACTCAAGTAAACCAAGTTGATCAGTGGCAGCAGGATGAGGTGTCCAGATATAGGGCTCGATTTGGGCCGTCACATTATGAGTTGTGATTTAATGATCGATAAGATAGAGCCAGAGTTCAGGAGGACCTCCTTAAGTACGGAGGCCATCTTAGAGGTGGTGGCTGTATTGCATCTATATTAGGGCTTTTGGCAGTAGAAAGAAGTCCTCTAGAGAGATTCCACCAGCATTTACGATCTAAAACCACATATCTTTCCTAATAGAGATTCAAAGCAACAAAGGGTTGATAGCATGCTGAAGAAGGATGAGATTCAATCACATCCCAGTGAATGTAGCAGGCAATACCTTATAGATCTACCATTTCTTCCATACAGACTACCGGCCAAATGTAGAACCTCTAGGACCAAAGGACGTATAGTGAGCCTCTTAACAGCAATGAGCTATAGAAGTGGATTTCATCGTACCAAAGCAAGTGGTGTACCAGATTGACGGTGATGTGTAATATATTGTGATAGACTTCTACTAGATAGAGCATCATTAACTTCCTGATACATTATGATAGACTTTCTTTTAGAAATTAATTAATGTTTACGATCAAATGCACAATGCTATGTACATCTTTAGGTTGATGGAGATGATTGATCATATAAGCAAGATTTTACGTCCCAATGAGATGGGGGCATCCTGATCGTCCCATCCCGTTCTTATAAGAAAATGGGATCGGGATGAGCTCGGGACACCGAAACCCATCCACGTAAAGACAGAAGAAGAAACAAGAAAAAAGAAAAGAAAAAACAGAGAAAAGAAGAAGAAAAATGAAAAAAGAAAGGAAAAAGAAAAAGAAAAAAAAAAAGGAAAGGACAAAAGAAATGTAGAGAAAAAGAAAGAAAAGAAGAAAAAATAGAAAAAAAGAAAGAAAAGAAAGAATAAAGGAAGAAAGAGGATATCCACCAACATGCATGATCAGGACTGCTGTCGGGATGGGATAGGACAATCGAATATTTCGTTCCATGGAGAAATTGGGACACCTTTGTTCCATGGAATTTAAAATCTTGCATATAAGAGAAAAAAGTCGTGTAAGTCATCATTGATAATAGGCACAGTATAAGGTGGCCAGTGAGATCTTGATGGAGTAGCAATCGCATATTTTCTAGGCCTCATATCCCGATGGCACTAGAAAGCTTCATAAGTTGTAGCAGGTAGTGGAGACAGCCCAATCTATCACCAAATTTACCTATAACTATACAAGGATCCTATCATTGATGAGGTACATAGGAAGAGAAATCTTGAGACCAATTGTGACATAGGTTGCTACAAACAAGCAATATTCGTACTTGATAGTCTCCTTAAGAGAAAAGCAAACCTGTGTCAGATGTTTATTAGTGCTGAATGACAGAAGAACAAATATATGACAGCCGACACTAAAGGGAGAATTTGGTGACAAGACGGACATTCTAGTAGCGAGTTGAGAAGATAGTGAAAGCTATCGAGTCATTATATAAAGTGCAGTTCAAACTACAGATAGCGAGAGATACCCCAGACGGACTTCCTATATCATATGATAGAGAGGACAAAGAATCATATCAGAGAAGTAGATCTGAAGCATGCCCAAGTGTCTATCAACATCATTGAGCAGCACTAGGATGGCTAGGAATTTGTATCCACTAGGTAAGCAAGCAATCAACATTGAAAATTTGACTGCTCATGTATTTGCAAAATTTTGCCAAAACAATTACGAACATTTTCTATAGCTTACCATCTGAACCCAAAGTTTTAGTACACTATACCTAAGATTGATATGGATGAGGAACTTCTGACCATCTTATGTAATGTGATATGCAAGATAGAGTCTAATCCTAAAGTCACAGCCATATCTCTACAAGACGGAAGTTAAGTGGCATGCTTTTGTTAACTTAACTCTATCTTAAGTCATTAATATATTATAATACCTTTTTCATAGAGGAAAATATTTAGGGAGGGCACTACCACTTTAGTCTTGGCAGTTATCATAAGCAAGAAAAATATGAATCCAGATATTGAATATCAACGACAATAACCATTACTTGATGTTAGATAGATACTAATATGATATTATTTTATATGTAATTTTCTTCAATACTTTTGCAGCTTAATGATGGATTCATTTTATCTTGTCAATAAAAAATTTTAATGACTAGCCATCCAAATCCTCTCCTAGATAGTCTCCTTGAGTGAAATGAGCATGATTGATCCACCATTGCCCTCATCCAACAGAGGAATTGTCGGACATAGAAGCACCTTTACAACCTCATATATATTCACTATAATCCAAGGTTGAGACTTGAGATTGAAATACATTTAGGAGGAAGTCGAGCTAAAGTATTCGGATCTAATCCATAATGCTTTGTTAAGGAGAAGGATGATTTGATAATCGGATAGCTTGTAGGCCAGTAGCAAGAGCCAAAGCTCAATAAGCTAGAATTGCCTCTATGATTGGCTAGTTTCGTCGCCAAAGAGGTTAGAGTTGATGCAGGGCAATGGACGGATCTCAACATTCCACACATGCTTCTAACTAATCAGCCACAGCCAAAGGGATCACTAAGAAGTCAATCATCACATGACTTTATGCTCGAGACATCCTCTTAAAGACATGATCAAGAGTTGCTTAGACGAGGCCATCACGCTATCTAATTGACTCAAATAAGAGGGTGACATCCATCCTTCCACATAGATAGGCAGAGAGAGGCACGAGAGGAGCAAGCAGCTGCTCAACATAGCCAAAAAGAAAATGGAAAGACAGTTATAACCCCGATAGAGAGTGGAGTCATCAGTTCATTCAACTTGAAAGATCAAGAAGAGTAGCAATAACAGTTTCGATGATTATAAATATAATGGCCAGAGAAGAGTGGACATTAGACCATTATTTATGAGATAGCCATAGGGTACTCTTCAATTCACCGAGGGACCTAATTTAGGCATGCCACACAGGATAGGAACCATGGTGCATGAGCTAGTAGAGCCTGCGAAGATATGATTACATATAAGAGAGGCTCCTTGAGGTCGTGCAGATGACCTCGCACATATAGGATTCATCGATGTATCAAATTCTAAGTCGTATGCTGGATCATATTATCCGCAACTATAGACAATTTATGACCCATAAGAATATGAGTATAGCGTGTCTGAGACATTGTCTTTTAGTGGGTACCATCCTATACAGCATAGAGCTATTATGAATCGGATTTTGCTATCAATATATTCAAATGGACCCTTCCATAATTGTATTATCAATCAAAGGACTCCTGTCGAAGTTAGATCTTCAGCAAGAAATTCGAGATCGGTTATACCCCAAAGGATGTAGCTTATGGGATGAGCATACAAGACTACAATGTCGCTTCATTAGAGAGGAGGGCTAATGTGCATTTTAATTATGCAAAAGATTTAGACATCAACGAGAGACATCGATACTCAACGAGATTCTAGATGTCGGTATGTATATTGTACATTAAATATATGCAATTGATTGTATCATTTTATATTTTGCATCTCACTAATTGATTTGAAGATATTTCACTTGATAAGCCTATAGATATTAGCATTGCTATTAAATCATCCTTAATGGTATGGATTGCAACACCCTTCACAAGCCTACCACCACCATCGGTTTCCATCTTTTTAGACATGAGATCCATATGCAAAGCATTTCTTTTCTTTTGATTTGTTTAAGTGTAATGTCACAGCGATGCAGAAAAACCACTCGAAGACATCAAAAAGCATCACTTAGGGTGTATTGCAATGATAGAAATATCAAGAAAATCAAAAAACATCAAATTGGACTTAAAATCATTCAAAAAATCAAAAAAAAAAAATGATAGTTTCCATCAAGCCCTGAATATGTTGAAAAAACCAAAAAAAATGGTGTGTCAGTTCTGAATCAGCATGCCATGGCATACCATGTGTCAGTACCAAACCAATACCATACCAAAGCAATGGCCAATCGATACTGGTTCGGCTAATCTTGGTATTAAACTTTGATGTGATCAAAGAAATTTGCAAGGACAGACTCATTGAGGCAAAACTTGATGAATGTTTGCAGTGGCCTGGCCTTCACATCTAGACATGATAATTTAAATTCAAAGACAACAACACCTAAGTGCTCCCAAATTAAATGATGGTAACCTTAAGCAATTGCCAAAGAAGGTCAAGGTCATAAAGGACTCAGTGGACACATTTGGAGGCACAATTGGTCAGCTCCTTTAAAAGAACTTTTATTTGCCAGCCAATGATTTTTTCACATTTCGAATATCCACACGTTGGTAACTAGAAGTACCTGGATCTTCCCTTGTCTCCTAAGAGAATAAATAAAGAGCATTGCCTTCCTCTACTAGAGAGAATGAAAAAGAGAATCTCAGATTGGAAAAGCAAAATGTTGTCCTCTAGAGGTCAACTAATGCTTATCTAATATGTTAGTATCTCGATGCGCATATCAATTTATCAAAAATTACCCATCATACACTTCGGCTGCTAATAAGGAGACAAGGCCTTACAACTAGATTGGCAACACTTAATCTAGTGATAATCCATAGCTTTAGAAATAGAGGCGACAACCACAGCATTAGCAGCAGTGAGCAAAGGTCATCAAAAAGAAGCAGTAAGAGCAGCTAATGAGGATGCCAGTCAATTGTATCAAACAATATAGGACATGTCACATAACCAAAAGTCGCTCACACAGCACCAATATATACACATTGCCAACTCCATGTGAACCTTTTTAGCATGTGAGTCTGTAATTCACTTTGAGCTTGCTTTATACTCAAAGAAACAAGGATTCCATCATAGTGGTTGTTCTTTGATTCTTAAATGAGGCATTCTGCTTTTTGCAACATGGCATTGGATTTTTTATATGCAAACAAATTTCAAAAACAATCAACTATAACCACATCACCTCCATGACATTCTAAAGACAATCGCCTCCAATCATGATCTAAGATTCATTAGTCACTTTTGATGTACTGTTTAGTCTTTAGACCAAGCTCAAAACTACCCTCCAACTTAACTCTTTAATAATAGGTTGTCAATGAATATTGATTCAAGAGGATTACCAGATTTAATGTAAATCACTTTGGCCACTATGGTTAGAATTGGACAAGGTCCAGAAGCGAGAACCACCATAAGTTCTTATAATTAATTGTGTAGGAGATTTTGGTTCATATTAGGAATCTTAGGTCTATTAGATAACTAGTTTGGAATTTCATGATTTGTTCAAATAGCTAATAATTTAATCCATAATAATGGGGTTGGCTCCTTATTTGCTACTTTGTGCCTCTTTATTATTTATATGTATGCAGTTGCTAAATTTGCACAATTCTCCCACCACGCATGGTAACCTGATGCCATGGAAGGACCTACTCTTAACTCGGCCTTTATGCACATTGCTACTATGGCAGCTTCTATGAATCACCATATGCAGAGAGGGAAGAAGAACCCTTGGCAGATGGGGATCCCTTTTCTTTCAAGGAGAGATAAGAAATGTGAATCAAATCATTTTCCGAAGACAAAGGATCTTCTATGTTGGCTATCCGTCCTGACAACCCAACCTCAACTATTGCTTTCTTATTGCTTGGCTCGTGCTTGCTCACTAGTCCCAAAGCAGTGTCTTTCCAATGATTCTTCCCCCTTGGTCCATCACTTGTTCCCCCATCTACACCTTGGAAGCCACTCGCTCCTTTTCTGTTCCGCAGATGCACTTGCACTCTATTTGTTCACCTTCTTTTGGTTCATTCTAACTTTTGACCGCTGTTGCTAGTGTGTTGGTCATAGCAATCAATAAGTATGCTGCTTCTGGTTCAGATATCAGTGCATGCACAACTTCAATATTGACTACTAAACTCAGTTCCTATATCCACTTTTGCTATAAATTATTGATCACCACTCCTTACATAGTTGCATAGTCAACTTAACCTTTGGCTTGACCAACTACAGGACTAATGAATTGATCCATCAAATCATCAACTGATTGACATGATGCTCTCCTTTTTACCTTTACAACTTTGCTATCTAATTCGGGCTACTTAATTTTTTGTGGTTATTTATGGAAGGAAATCGCTACAATTGGGGCTCCCTAAGCATAATCATTCACGACAAAAGGAGCATGCCCGATGAAATTCCTAATTGATCCAAGATTCTTGGAAGCTGAATTACATGCCAAACTTTCGAAGGCCATAACTTGATTGTACGACACCCAATTGAGATGTTTTCTTCTAAATTAAATAATTTTTCGAGCTCTACGATGTCACATCATCTCTTAAAGGGTATGATACACTAAGCAATCAAGCCCAAATTCCATCCATTTGAATCTCAAAACAGGTCGGTTAGACTGAAAAATTTTTTCGAGAAAGAGTTTGACCAATGTAAGATTACGTAGAGCGACTAAAGGCAAAGTCGACATAAAAGTTGAGATCTACCTCTTTTAGGATTTTATTTTTTTATTTATTTTGCTAGTTATGTCTATTTTAAGAAAGCTAAGTCCTATTTGAACTAAAAAGGAACTCAACTTGAATTGTGCAGGAGCAGATCTCACAAGTATCAATAAAGGCTGTGTATCTCGATTTATTATTCATCAATGAAAGAAAAAGAGACCTAACCCTAACTTCACTAAATATTCTATTTTTTTTCTAAATCTTTTTGAGAGATTCTGATTGAACAGTTGAGGACATTCCTCCCCGAATTGGTATCAGAGCTAGGCCTAATATGTATCATAGCTTTTATTAGTCATGTGGGCCCTTAATTGGAGGATACCAGGGTTGTGGCGGACCCTGTAGTTGAGGACCCAAGCCATGGGTGACCCATCTCTCAAGTAGGAGCCAACTATGATAAGGGCATGAGATTGAACGAGGGAGATTATCATAGCCCCAAATTGATTAATAAAAGTGATGGTGCCATATCGGTTTATTAGCTTGGGCTATTGTCCTCCCCTCAACAGCTTAAGCTTTTGAGCGATGAATCTGTAACAAATGATACATTTCAGAAGGCACAACTTCTACCAATAGGATTTCACCTTGCTCAAGTCAAGTTTGCCTACAACTATTCCTAAAGGCAAACCATCAATGTGTCTTTGTTAGTGGACTTATGGGCAAAGTTTCATTATTGCATCAAACTTAGCTTCATTCCTGCCACTCAGCATTTTGTCAAGAATTCAAGAACAAAGTAATTTATGTACTTGCATCATTAAGCAAAATGTCAAGTATTAGAGCACCACCAACAACTATCCCCCATCTTTAAAAGATGTTTGGCGTGGATCCACCTCTACAACAAGCACATCCAACATCACAAAAGGCTTAAGCCTAAGCATCTTGCCCATTCAAAGTGCCTCAACGCATAAGAGAGCCTACCTGCAAGATAGAGCTCTCAAGTGATTATGGTGTTTCATCCATGAGCTTTTGAATGATTATGGTGCTTCAGCTACTGTAAATACAGTAGATCACCATCCATACCACTCCAGTGAAGTCAAGTTTGATTTTGACAAAGACTTCACCCATTAGGGAAGAATAACATGGAAAACATCACCAAATAAGTCTATTATAGAGCAACTCGAAGTATGGCAAACTAGCCCAAGAATGTCAAATCAGCCTAACATATTTTGAAGCCCAAATCTAGCAAATTTTGAAAACTTTTGTGAGCTAAATTTGAGTTTTTAGATGACTCTTTTAATCTTCATTCCAATCGCAAACTCCTATTTAATCTTTGGATAGAATTTGCAATTTTGCTCAGAACTTATTTGACCTTTTAAGGAAATGAAGACTCTAGAAACATGTATACTGTTGATTTTAGAGTTGGAAACTTGTTCCATTATATGCCATACAACCTTCAAACCATACAAAATGAAGGGGCAAATGCTCTTTAAACGAGAATTTCAGCATTCAGCTTTGCAGATGAGTTTGTCTTGCCACTTTTTGCTCTTATCTAATGAAGGACAGCCATGGTTAGGGAAATCTCAGGGATGCTTAATGGGTTGTAAAAGAGCAAGGAAATTATGTAAGTAGGATTTATATTGGTATATGGATCGGGAGAGATTTGGGTGCAAAATAGAGGCAAAAAGATGATGTTTTAAGGGTCTTATGTGAGCTAGAAAAACAGGTATAAGAAGTTTCGTTTATTTTGTGAATCAAAAGTCTAATTATGGGTGGGTAGCTGTGGTTTTGTTGCTTTTGGCTGCTACAGATAAGTGGGGATGGAATTATATCTGAATTTGAGATTTTAGGATGCAAGAATTAAAGAAAAAGAAATAGAAAAGAAAGATTTTCTAGGCATGACACCTAGAGTTAATCTCATAGGTATCAAACATAGGGTTCAAATCACATCACAGAACTCTAAAAGAAAGCATAATTGTTTATGAAAAATCTCTGAAATTTTGATTTTCCTTACAATAATGAGAGATTACAGCCCTGGTTATAGAGTTTTAATACTCCTCCTACCATGGCTTGGACTCCAAATAACAAATCTGTAATTTTGACTAGTAAAACAAAGATTCTATAATGACTAATTGATCCTAAGCGAAGTTCCAAGAGAGCCCCACATCATCCAATACATCCCAAATTAAGGCATGAGCATTAGAACCAGCCTTAGGATGCCTTTTATAGGTCTTCAATAGCTGCTACCAACTTGTTCCATCATTGCTCAAAGCAACCTTAGGATAACATTCAGTTCCAATTCGCGACATAACCAATGTCTCCTTTTAAGTACAGCAAACCATCTCTTCAAATCAGCATGTACATTATAGCCTTCATTGCTCGAAGCAATCTTTCTTTGAATTACATCATGTAGCTTATGCATGGTAAGAGCTTCAGCTTCAACATTAGGACATGCCTCAATTGGCTTTCTTGGAATTGAACCTGTTACAATCTTGAACAGACTATGACCTATAGTTCCATTTACCAAAGAGTTATAAGTAAATTCAGCTATAGGAAGAACTTGATCCCAATTATTAACATGATCACCAACACAACAATGAAGCAAATCACCCAAACTCCCATTAACAACTTCCCTTGGGCCATCAATTTGTGAATGAAATGATGAAGAAAATTTTAGCTACGTTTTCAGCATCTTCCATAATGTGCACCAAAAGTAACTCATGAATTTTACATCACAATGAAAAACAATAGTCTTAGGAAACCAATGAAGACAAACAACTTCCTTGAAGAGTTTAGCAATATGGAAGGCATCGGAAGTCTTTCAACAAGGAATGAAGCGAGCTATCTTAGAATAGTGATCCACAACCACAAGAACAGAATCATGACTCCTAAGGGACTTTGGCAACCCTAGGACAAAATCCATGCTATGATCTTGCCCAGCCTCATGTGGCAAAGGTAATGGCATGTACAAAACTTTATTTTTCCTTCTTCCCTTTGAAAATTGATGACAACAATATTGTGAGATAATTCCAGCAACTTCTCACTTCAAACTAGGCCAATAGAAAGAGTCCTCAACAACTGCAATGGTTTTATGATTTTATCTCTTCCAAAATGACCAACCATCCCACCAGAATGTAATTCTCTAATGACTTCTTCACGTAAAGAGGTAGCAGGCAAGCAAAGGCAAGTTTCTTTGAAAAGATTTCCATTACTCAAAGAGAAATCAGCAATTTCAGCATATTGTCCAACCATCAAATCAGCATATATGATGCTAAAATCCTTGCAAGAAGGATGGTCTTTCTTAAGCACATCAAAGCCCACAGACAATCATTGAAGAAAGAATTAGTTCCCCTCGACCCCCAACACATTGATTATTTTCAATTCAAGCCTTATGCTTGATAACAAAAACATATGCTTATAAGAAACAAAACTCACTTGCCATGGTGGCAGCTCAATTTCCTTTAGGAGTTGATGTATTTGAGAGCTTCATGGCCAGAATATAATACAAACTACTTAGATATAAGATAATGATGCCAATAATGAAGTGCTTGAACTGCGATATAGAATATTTTATCAAAAGTCAAATACTGTTGCTTAGCTTTATTCAGCTTCTCACTAAATAAGCAATTGGATGGCCATCTTGACCAAGTACACATATACCAACATGTGATGCATCACAAGACACCTCAAACACCTTAGAAAAATCAGGAAGGTGAAGAACAATTGCTTCAGTCATCCTTAACCTCTTCAAAAATGCTTTTGTTGTTGCCTTGGTCCAAACCAAAGTTTTACGTCCTAATGGGATGGGGGGCATCCCTGCCATCTGTCCTGTGCTTGTGAGAAAATGGGATTGGATCGGGCTCGGGACTCCGAAACCCACCCTTGCAGTGAGAGAAGAAAGAGAAAAAAAGGAAATGAAAGATAGATGAAGCAAAGGGACAAATGAAAAGAAAGAAGAAAAATGAAAAAAAAGAAAGGAATGGAGAAGAAAAAGAAAGAAAAAGGAAAGGAAAGAAGGAAAAGTACAGAAAAAAGAAAGAAAAAAAGGAAGAAAGAAAAAAGAAAAGAAAGAAAGAAAGGAAGGTAGGGGAGAGAGAGAGAGGATATCTATTGGGATGCATGACCGGACCACTGTCGGGACGGAACAGGACAACAGGGCATCCTGTTCCATGGAGAAACCACGACACCTTTGTCCCATGAAATTTAAAATCTTGATCCAAATAACTATCCTTCATGCAATTAGTGATTAAAGCTATCATAGTGCTGCAATTTTTTCATGAAACATCACAGAATATAGCTAACCGATGAAAACTTCAAACTCCATGCAAAGCATAGGCCACTCTTGAATAGCCTTGACTTTTTCTAGATCAACTTCAACTCCTTTAGAAGAAACAACAAAACCCAAAAAGGAAACACTTGAAGTCATGAATGAACACTTCTTCAAATTTATCTAAAATTTCTCTTGGGGAAGAACTCTCATAGCTTGTTGTAGATGAGAAATGTGGTCTTACTATATATCAAAATATCATCAAAATAAACAACCACAAAGGGGTAAATAAAAGGCCGTAACATATGAATGATAAAGCACATGAAAGTGCGAGGGGCAATAAGAAGGCCAAAAGGCACGACCAACCACTCATAGAGACCATCCTTGATCTTAAAAGCTGTTTTCCATTCATCACAAAGCCTTATACAGATTTGATGATAGCCACTCTTCAAATCTATCTTTGAAAGATGGTAGAACCACCCATAACATCCAACATATCATCAAGATGAGGAAGAGGAAACCGATACTTGTTAGTAATCATGTTAATAGCTCGGCTACCCACACACATGTGCCAAGAATCGTCCTTCTTTGATGTAAGGCAAGAACAGCACATGGACTCACTCTTTCATTAATGTCCCTGAGACAGTAGCTCTTCTACTTGTCTTTTGAGTATGCTGACTTGGATTCATGTGATAGGCAAGAAGATTAGGCAACTGAGACCCCAGTATAACCGTATAAGATCTATAGCATGCTGAATATTTTGCAAAGGAAGGAGTTCATTGGGCAACTCTTCAGGTACTACATCAGAGAACTCGAATAGCAACCTAGTGACTTCTAGAGGCATATCTGAGTCATAACCAGTGGCTCTTTCTTTCACTTCTCGAGCTACTATAGCACAAATAACACCTGATTTCTTGCTCTCAACTTGGACGTACTTCTTGGTAAGGATAGTGAGATGCATTTTCATATTTTCAGCAACAACTGAAGCCCTTGGCTCACCAAATTTGTTCTTTTCAACAATGTTGGAACTTAACTCCTTAAATTTCTCCATCTCAGCTGTAGTGATTGGATTCAAAAAGTTATTTTCTAACCAAAAGAGAGAGTATAAGTGTTTTCTTTACCAAAATGTTGCACATCTAGATCATAAAACTAAGATCAACCAAGAAGAATATCAGTAACTTTCATAGAATCACATCACACCATATAGAATCTTTGTAAGCACTAGTAGAATAGGAGACAAGACATCTTTCAGTTATCAGAATGGTTGTGTTGTATATCCAAGCAAGCTTGTATGGTCGAGGGTGTGGCTCAGTCGGAAGCTTCAAGTGTTCAACTATGGATTCTGAAACAACATTCATATAGGTTCCTCCATTAATAGTAAGCTTCTTAGCTTGTCGTCCCCAACGAATCAGCATATGAAAAATTGAAGTAGCCTCCAATATTCTTCCTCCACTTTAGGGGCCGCAAATATCCTTCGAATAACAGAAAGAAGGGAAGTAACCACCTCATCCTCTTCCAATCATCAGCCACATAAGCTCCCATGGCAATCCCATGTTCTTCATTGTTTTCCTCTTGCATTTGCTACTCTTCCTCTTGCTGTTTCACCCCAATATGTAGGCCATTTTTTTCTTGGACATTGATACCCCATGTAACCAGGCTTTCAACCTCCTACTATCACCATCAGTACCAGTCCACCAAACTTTTGCTATAGCTACCAGCTTCATCTTTGCAAATCTCACTCTTCACTCATCAGTCATGTCATATCAATCAAAATACTATTAATAGAAGCCAACCAATTAGAGAATACTGTAGGATCAATCCTTCCTTCAAATTCTGGAACATCCATCCTAACTTTCTTTGTGATATCACCAGCTGTATCATATGGTTCATAGCGAGCTCTGTCCAAAGATTCTCTAGCACACTCAAGATTAGGATTTTGATGAGCTCCTTGCACATGAACAGCCCACAACTCAGATCTTTGGAGAGGATTTTCTTGCTAGTTTTCAAGCTAATTTTCCTGATTTTCACCATGCCAATCATTATTGTTACATTTGATGTTTCTCTTTGAGCACCAACAGTTGGGTTGCAACTAGGCTGAGAAATCCAGCTTTCGACATTATCCAGTCAAGCACCTATTCCATCTAGGTGCTCCATGATTCTGAACAACACCCTATCTCTTTGGATATTAGTTAGTCTTCCTCTAAAAGGCCTTCCTGTATGTGTCAACATGTTGCAGACCTCAGGTTTTATACCAAATTGATGTACAGCAGCCTTGGTTAGGAAAATTTCAAAGATGCTTAATGGCTTGTTTTGGGCTAAAAGGGAAGGAAAATTGTATAAGAAGCTAGGGTTTATGTTGGAACATGGACAGGGAGTTATTTGAAAGCAAAAAAGAGGCAAAAAGATGAAGTTTTGCAAGTTTTATGTGGGTTGATGGTAGAAAAACGGCAATAAAATTTTTTGTTTGTTTCATGAATTTAAAGGCTAATTGATGAAGGGGTAGCTATGGGTTTTGTTGCTATTAGTTACTAGGGTCTAGTGGGGATAGAATTAGATTTAAATTTGGGATTTTAGGATGCAGTAATTAAGGAAGAAGAAAAAGAAAAGATAGAAAACTCTTTCCTAGGCATCACTCGTGGAATCTCATAGACATCAAGCCTAGTGTTAGAACTCTAAGAGAAAGCATAACTGCTTGGAAAAAATCCCTGAAATTTTGAGACTACAGCCCCATTTAAAGACTTTTAATACTCCTACTCCAATTAGGACTAGGACTCCAAATAACAAATCTGTAATTTTGACAAATGACACCCAACTAAAGATTATAAGTAAAGCATCAAAACAAAAATAGACCTGAAATATGATCCATGAACCATATGACAGCCTATATCCAGAAAACCTGAAAACTTACAAAAGTGCCACTGACTCTAAAATCTTGAGAAAACGTTAATAAAACTAAATTAGCATTTTAGTATTGTTGAAAAACATAAAATTAAGATTCCATAATGACTAATTGACCTCAAGCAAGGTCCCAAGAGGATGCCACATCATTGAACACATTCCAAAGCAAAGCTTGAGCATTAGAATCAGCCTTAGGGTGCCTTTTATGGGTCTTCAATGGCTGCTGACAACATCCTCCATTATCTCTCCTTGGCTTGAGAAGACTCGACTCCAACGAGTTAAAAGCATGGAATCTATCATAAAGATCATGATCAAGCTTTTGGAGCTCTTCATCCATGATCCATGTACACTCCCCTCTGCAATTGACAAGATATTTTTGGCAGCCACCACCTCTTATTGTAACCACTCGATGGTCAACAATGTCTTCAATTGCCTTTTTCAAATGTGGAGCTGGCGGAAGCCTAGCAACAAGGGTGTCATGTTATGCATCATCATCATGGCCTTGATATAAAATGAGTTCTTCAACATTAAAGATATTACTAATCCCCATATCCTTGGGCAGGTGAAGAATATAAGCATTAGAGCTGATTTTCTAGAGAATTTTGTAGAGACCAGCACTTTGTGAATGAAGTATCTTGTTTGCAGCCCCAGTATAATGTTCAGGTCTGATTCATAACATAACGATGTCTCCTTTGAATACAGCAAACTGTCTACTCAAATAAGCATCTACTGTGTAGCCTTCATTGCTCAAAGTGATCTTTCTTCGAATTTCATCATGTAGCTCATAAATATGCTTGGTAAAAGCTTCAGCTTCAACACTAGGATGTGCCCCAACTGGTAAAGGAACTAGATCCAATGGCTTTCCTGGAATCGAACCTGTTACAATCTCAAGCGCACTACAACCTATAGTTCCATTTACCAAACTGTTATAAGTAAATTCAGATAAAGGAAGAACTTATCCCAATTATTAACATGATCACCAAGACAACAATGAAGCAAATACTCCTACTAACAGCTTCCCTTTGACCATCAACTTGTGAATGAAATGAAGAAGAAAATTGTAGCTTTACTTTTAGCATCTACCAAACGTGCACTCAAAAGTAACTCATGAATTTTACAGCACAATCAGAAACCATAGTCTTAGGCAACCCATGAAGAGAAACAACTTCCTTAAACAAGAGTTTAGCAAAATGGAAAGCAATGGAAGTCTTCAAACAAAGAATGAAGCAAGCCATCTTAAAATAGCAATCCACGACCACAAGAATAGAATCATGACCCTTAAGGAACTTTAGCAACCTTAGGACAAAGTCCATGCTTAGGTCTTGCCAAAGCTCATGCAGTAAAGTTAATGTAGTGTACAGTTTCTTCCCTATGAAATTTGACGACACCAAAATTGTGAGACAATTCTAGAAACTTCACGCTTAAAACTAGACCAGTACAAACAGTTCACAACCATTGCAATGGTTTTATTTCTTCCGGAATCACCAACCATCCTACCAAAATGGAATTCTCTAATGACTTCTTCATGTAAAGAGGTAATTGGCAAGCAAATGTTTCTTTGAAAAGATACCATGATCCAAAGAGAAATCTGAATTATCAGCACATTATCCAGCTCAAATCAGCATATATGATGATAAAATTCTTGCAAGAAGAATAGTCTTTCTTAAGCAAATCAAAGCCCACAACTTAGACAGCCATAAAAGAAAGAATTGATGCCACTCGACCAACAACATGGCTGAGAGAATCACCTGGTTTGTTTCCAGTTCCACACTTACGCTTGATTACAAAACAATATTCTTGTAAGAAACAAACCTGCTTGCCATAGCTACAGCTCAATTTCCTTTAGGAGTTGATGTATTCAAGAGCTTCATGGTCGGAATACAATACAAACTCCTTAGGAATATGATAATGACGCCAATAGCAAATTGCTTGAACCATCGCATAGAATTCTTTATCATAAGTTGAATACTTTTGCTTAGCTTCATTCAGCTTTTCACTAAAATAAGCAATTGGATGTCCTTCTTGACTAAGTACACCTCCTATACCAACATGTGATGCATCACAAGACACCTCAAACACCTTAGAAAAAATCTGAAAGGTGCAAGATAGGTGCTTCAATCATCCTTTTCTTCAAGGTTTTACGTTCTAACAGGACGGGGAGCATCCCGGCAATCCTGTCACATTTCTATGAGAAAACGGACCAGGACGGGCTCAAGACTCTGAACCCATCCTTGCAATGAGAGAAGAAAGAGGAAAGAAGGAAATGAAAGAAAGATGAAGAAAAGAGAAAAATGAAAGGAAAGAAGAAGAAAAATGGAAAAAGAAAGGAAGAGAGAAGAAAAAGAAAAAGAAAAGGGGACAAAAGAAAGTAAAGAAAAAGAAAGAAAAGAAGGAAGAAAAATTAAAAAAAAAAAGAAAGAAAGAAAGGAAAGGAGAGGAAAAAGATAGAGGATATTCACTGGGATGCATGATCGGGACTACTGTCGGGATGGAATGGGACAGTGAGGCATCTCGTTCCATAGAGCAACCAAGACACCTTTGTTCCATGGGATTTAAAACCTTGCTTTTCTTTAACTTCTTCAAATGTCTTTGTTGTTATATTGGTCCAAACAACTGTCTTTCTTCATACAATTAGTGATTAGAGCCACTATAGTGCTGCAATTTTTGATGAAATCATCGAATGCAGCTAACACATGAAAACTTCGAAGTCCATGCAAAGTAGAAGGAATGGGCCACTCTCAAATAGCTTTGACTTTTTCCCGATCAACCTCCACTCCTTCAAAAGAAATAACAAAACCCAAAAAGGCAACACACAAAGTCATGAACGAACACTTATCTTCAAATTTAGTTAAAATTTCTCTTGCTGAAGAACTCTCATAACTTGTTGTAGATGAGAGATGTGCTCCTCTTTGATCTTACCATATATCAAAAAAACATCAAAGCAAACAACCACAAAGTGGCCTATAAAGGGCTGTAATATATGAATCATGCAGTGCATGAATGTGCTAGGGGCATTAGAAAGGTCAAAAGGTATGACCAGCAACTCCTAGAGGCAATCCCTTGGTCTTAAAAGCTGTTTTTCATTCATCACCAGACCTTATGAGGATTTGTGATAGCCACTCTTCAAATCTATCTTTAAAAAGACAGTAGAACTACCTATAACATCCAACATATCATCAAGATGAGGAAGCGGAAACTGATACTTGTCATTAGTCATGTTAATAGCTCAGCTATCAACACATATGCCAAGAACCATCCTTCTTTGGTGTAAGCAAAGCAAGAACAGCACATGGACTCAAATTTCATGAATATGTTCCTTACTAGCTCTTCTACTTGTCTTTTGAGTTGAGTATGCTCACTTGGATTCATGTGACAGGCAGGAAGATTAGGCAATTGAGACCCCAGATATAAGATCTATTGCATGCTGAATATTTCACAAAGGAGTTCATCAGGCAACTCTTCAGGTACTACATCAGAGAACTCAAATAGCAACTTAGTTGCCTCCAGAGGCAAATCTGAATCATAAGCAACAGCTGTTTCTTTCACTTCTCAAGCTACAGTAGTACAAATAACACATGCTTGCTTTCTCTAACTTGAAAATACTTCTTGGTTAGGATGGTGAGGCGCATTTTTGTATTTTCAGCAACTATTGGAGCCTTTGGCTCACTAAATTTGTTCTTTTCAACAACCTTGGAACCAAGATTTTATGTCTCTACGGGATGGGAGGCATCTCGGACATCCCATCCCATTTCTGTTGTAGGATGGAGGGCATCTCATCCATCCCGTCTTGTTCCTATAAGAAAATAGGACCAAGATGGGGTCGGGGCTCCAAAACCCATCCATGAGGGAGAAAAAGAAGAAAGAAAAAAGAAAGGAAGCAAGCAAAGATAAAGAAAAAGAAAAGCTAAAAGGAAAGAAGAAGAAAAATGAAAGAAAGAAAGGAAGGGAGAAGACAAAAAAAAGAAGGAAAGAAGGAAGAAAAGAAAGAGAAAGAAGAAGAAAAAGAAAAAAGAAAGAAAGGAAGGAATAAGAAAAGAAAGAAAAGAAGGCAGAAAAAAGAACGAAAAGACGGAAAGAAAGAAAATAAGAAGAGAAGAGAAATGGAGAATATCTACTGGGACGCATGACCAAGACCGCTATTGGGACTGGACAAGACAGCAGGATGTCCCATTCCATGGAGAAACTAGGATATCTCTATTTTACGGGATTTAAAACCTTGCTTGGAACTTGACTCCTCAAATTTCTCCATTTTATCTATAGTCACAAGCTTCAAAATAATTATTTTTTCACCAAAAGAGAAAGTATAAGGGTTTTCTTTACCAAAATATTTCACATCTTGATCACAAAGCCAAGATCAACCAAGAAGAATATGAGTAACTTTCATAGGAATAACATCACACCGTATAGAATCTTTGCAAGCAAGAGGGCAGTAGGAGACAACATTTTTCATTTACCGAAATGGTAGTGTTGTCAATCCAAGCCACCTTGTATAGTTGAGGTGGTTCAGGCATTCAACTATAGATATTTAAACCAAGGTTTTAAATCCAGTGGGGCAGAAGTGTCCCAATTTTTTCATAGAACAAGACACATCGTTGTCCCACCCTACCCGGTGGTAGTCCCAATTATGCATCCCGATAGATATCCTCCATCTTTCTCCCCTTCTTCTTTCGTTTGGTTGCTTTCTTTTTTTTCTTTGCTTCCTTCTTTTTCTTTTACCTTCCTTTTCTTTTCTTTTTCTTATCCCTTCCTTTACTTCATTTTTTCTTTTTTCTTCTTTTTGTTCTTTCCTTTCTTCTTCTTCTCCCTTTCTTTATTTCCTTCTTCTTCTTCTTCTTTCCTTTCTTTCTTTCCTTTTCTTATTCTTCTTCTTTCCTTTCTTTCTTGCCTCTTTCTTCTTTTCTTCCCACATGGATGGGTTTCGGAATCCCAACCCCATATCAATCCCATTTTCTCACTTAAATAGGATAGGATGGCCGGGATGCCCCCCGTCTTACTAAAATTTAAAATCTTAGCCGAAACAACATTCATACCACTTCCTCCAATAATAAGCTTCTTAGCTTGTCTTCCACAATGGATCAATTCTGAAAAATTAAAGTACACCTCCAATCTTCTTTCACTTGAACAGATGCAAGTATCCTCTAAATAATGGAAAGACGGAAAGTATCCACCTTATTCTCTACCAAATCATCAGCAGCACAAGTCCCCATAACAATCCCACACTTCTTATTGTCTTCCTCTTGCATTTGCTCCTCTTCCTCTTGCTGTTCCACCCCAATATGTAGGTTGTTTTTTCTTGGACACTAATACCCCATGTGACAAAACTCTCCACACTTAAAACAATGTTTTTGTTATCCTTCCCATTTGATCTATTAGTCGCAACTGGCTTTCTTTTGGAGTTAGTCCCATGAGAAGAAGAAGGCTTAGACCCATTGGAATGACTGAAACATTGTGAAGGTGCTGATTTCATGCTACAATTTGCATCATTAGACTCTTAGCTACAGCCTCCCTGGCTTGAAAACTAAGTTTTCTAGTAATAGGGAATCTTAAACACTCCACCATATTGAGAACCTAAGTTGACACCACACTTGGATGCATCATGCATGATGTAGATCCACATGCCTTTCTCATCAAAGATTCCAAGCAGCAAAAGATTGACACCATGATGGTTCAGGATAGGAAAAAAAGTATGTGGAGAGCTATTACATCTTGATTCTACTTCAGACATATCCCTACAAATGTGGCAAACAACACATACCATCAATCTACTATTGTGTCCAAAGAGCCAATCAGAGTTTAGATCCTCCAAGACCGAAGGATATTGATGGTGAGCTATTGGAAATTTAATAAATCATGTTAGAGATCAATTATGGTATATATAATGGTATATATTTTCTGTATAATCCTATTTGGAAATAACTCAATAAGGAGATCAACATAATAATCCTGTTTAGGAAATATATCAATAAGGAGATCAATGGTTCATTGTATCTATACAGTTCATTGTATCTAAACAGTTCATTGTATCTAGACCTTTATTGCTCTATATAGAGCCTAGGGTTCTGAACTAACCCACAATCCCTAATTCCCATTATTTTTTTCAAAATTTCCAATCAATCCCTAAAAAAAACCTACCTCTACTGATCGACTTTTAAGATCCCTCTTTCCTCCTTCTGTAGTGCGTGACCAAGGGCCACACATGGTGAAATCCTGTGCAACCAAGTGAGTCGCTATGCTTGACGACGCAACCCAAGTGAGTTGCGATCTGGTCTAAAGCTCACAGCCTAGGAGAGCTGGAGCTAGTGACGAGATCGAGCCCAGAGAGCTACGATCACAATTGGAAGAGTTGAGCCCCGGTGCCGCTGGTGTTAAAGGAAGGTGCTATTGGCACTAGAGAGTGCGAAATGGAGTGAAGGATAGTTCGGAAGAGATGTTGCTACCTGTGAATGTCAAAGAAGTCACCTATAGTTGCTCCTAAAGTAATCTTGGCATCTGTCACAATTACAGATGCAAAGTTTGATGGAAAGCATTATGCTAAATGGCATAAAACCATCAAGATGTTTCTTATCGATGCAGAGAAAGAAGATCACTTGACGACTGATCCACCTAAGGAGTCTGTTGTGCTAGACAAGTGGCTGCAGGAGGACAACCAGCTTTATGGTATGCTTGAGAAAACTCTAGATAACTGAGTAAAACATGTTCTTTCTTATTGTGAAACTGTCAAAGATCTGTGGGAATATATGAAATTTATTTATTCTGGGAAAGAGAACTAGTCTCGTATTTATGAGGTGTCTCAGAAATTTCACCATTCAAAGTAGAAGGATAACTCTTTACAAGACTATTTTACTGAATTCAAACGAATGTATGAGGAGATGAATGCCCTACATCCTATATCTGTTTCTTGTCTGGGTTGAGTATAGTGCTGCAAAAGGTCACATTCTCACTAGTTCAGACCCTGTCACACTTCGAGATATGTATGTTTGTCTTCTATGTACTCATCAAGAAATTTCCAAGGGATCATCATCCAATGAAGCTTCTACTTTGGTAAGCTATGATGGAAGTTGTGGCAGCTCTAGAGGCGGTAAGGGAGGAGACCGGATGGGTACTAGAGGTGGTAAAGGAGGTCGAGACAGTGGTGCAGGCCGTGGTGATGGTGGTCTACGTACTTATTATTGCGGCGAAGGACATATCAAACAGACCTGTTGGAAATTGAACGGTAAGCCCATACAATCTCAGTCTCAGGGTCAGAAATTTGCTAATGTAGCTACACAGGATAAGATATTGCCTACTCCTAGTTCAGTAGACTCAGGGGTCAAAACAATCACTATGACAGCTGATGAGTTTGCCCAATATACCCAATTCCAAGCCTCTCAAGGTTTGGGGTCCTCTTCTACCGCTATCTTTGTTCAGTCAAATAAACCTACTACTTGTCTCACCTCTTCCTCGCACAACTAGATCATTGATTCAGATGCTATAGATCATATGATAGAAAACACAGGTATTCTCTCTTCATTTCAGCTTTCTTCTACTTTACCTAGTGTTACTCTTGCTAATAGTTTTTCCGCTCCTGTTATTGGGAGTGGTACTACTTGTCCTGTGCCTTCTCTTTGCTTAAGTTCTGTTCTATACTTACCTTAATTTCCTTTCAACTTGTTATCTATTAATAAGATTACTCATGCTCTCAGGATCTTAGACTGAAGAAGATTATTGGTAGAGGTCGTGAGTCCAATGGGCTGTCGTTCTTGAGAATATGTCTGATTTTGTGCCACAGTCAGTTGCATGCTCGAGTGCTATTCTCCCTTTCATCTCCATTGTTGTTTGGGTCACCCTTCCTTGGATGCTCTGAAGAAGTTATGCCCTAGTTTAAGTTTCGTCTTAGCTTTTAAATATGAGTCTTGTCAGTTTGCTAAACACCATAGAGTCTCCTAGTTTCCTAGAGTCAATAAACGAGCTGCATCCCCTTTTGAAAATTATTCATTCTGATGTCTGGGGACCCTATCCCATCGAGTCCAAGTCTAGTTTTAGATACCTTATTACTTAGCTTTATTTAATGAAAAGTCTATCTGAATTATTTTCTTTATTCTGTGCCTTTAGTGCTGAAATCAGAACCAGTTCAATATTACAATACATACTCTACGTAGTGATAATGCCAAAGAGTTTCTCGAATGCTTTTACCTCATATATGACAAACATTACATCAGTCATCTTGTGTTGTTACAACCCAACAAAATGGGGTTGCTGAAAGGAAAAATGTTAGCCTATTTCGCAAGTGCACGAAATCGCTCAAGTAATATAATGATAAATAAGAGATCGTTCCCACGAGGACTGAGTTTAATTACCAAAAATGAATGCTAATTTTACTAATATCTAAACGATCGAAACTGAATAATAATGAAAAATAAAATTAACTCTAAAGAACTCAATGAAAGCTGAATCAAAATTCGATTGATAAAGCACTAGGGTATATCTGATTTCACTTGGACCGATTATCAATTCCAGCTATTCCGATTAATAATCCAAATTTAATTATTAATGCAAGGATAAATAATCCTAAATTATTTAATAATCTCTCCCGAGTCTTATTAAATATACTAATTAAAACCTATAATCTATCTTCCAATAGTAAAATAGATTTCAATTAGTTCAACAAGCACAGTGATTATTTTCAAGATCCCACAGGTCAAATCTTCTACTCCCGCTCCAATTATTATTCCTATAATGTTTGTTATTAACTCCAATTTATAATCTTCCTTCCCAGTACCAATTATAAATCGAAATCAATCAAGTACCAAAGATAATAATACTTAAAAGCATTAAGCACAAATAACAAACAATTGCATTAATAAAGAAAATTAATACAAGATTCTGGAATTGAAATTAAATCCAAGCTACATTAGGTACCCTAGCTAGAAATTTAGCTTTTCATCATATCAAAATCAAACTCAAGTTTACTTGAATAAAACTCCAAAATCATCCTAACAATGAGTTCTAGAAAATAAATTCAAAGTAAACAAGAGAAAGAATTAAAAACACTGAAGGAATTGCAGAGCCGAATGAACCCTCTCTTCAAATCTTCCAGATACTCCAAACTCTCCTTGCTTGATTTCTAGCTTTCAAAGATGATTCTCCTTCTCCTCCTGCTGGTGTTTTAGGATCCTTAAATAGGGCTAGGGCTAGGGTTAAGGTGGTATTTTTTTCATGATTTTATTCTATATATCATTCTTTTTATTTGGTATAGAATCTCTCCTCCTTTGGATAGGCTTTAAGCAACCACCAGCCATCTACTCCTTATGCTGCCCAAATTTTTTGATTTTATTATGATTTTCATAGTAAAAGAAGGAAAGGAGGCATGGTTAATTAGAGAAGAATTTCTTCCTTCCTGGGTCCACAAAATCTGCAGAACAAAGTAAGGTTTCAGCTGCCCAAATCAAGTTTTTCAAGAATTGGTTCCAATTCTTTCTCAGTTTGCTCCTCATGCAGAATTAGTTTAGACTCTGATTTTCTTCCATTTAATTCTTTCCAAGATAGCTCTTTGCCACCCAAAATTGGTTGCCATATCAGATCTTTGTGCCAAGAAACACTAAGAAGAATCTGGGTGTATCGGGTGTTTCTTGTTATGTCCAACATTGTTACCAACTTCAACCTACTGTAGCCACCTCATCTGGAATCCAAATTTAATTCTGTAAATTATGTTCCTTTCTTGCTTCTCTCAAAATTCTGTAGGATCTAATCTTGCTCAATTTGGAGTCCTGTAGCTTGCCTTTTAGGGATCCTCACACTAAAATATCCAGAATTTAGATTGGTTGACTAGATGGGAGAGATTAACTGCTTGATTTATTTCCTGTACCTTTAGTTTCTTTTCTGGCTGATGATGCCAAAAAGGATAAGGTGTGGGGTCCATTGATATCTTGATTTGGTTATTCTGCTTTGAGATGGACTCTGATTTTGATGCAAGACCTGATGACTCCGGATGACAAACCCTGCTGAATCGGACTCAATCAATTTCACTTAATTTGACCTTTAAAACATGGTTAAGCCCAATTAGGTGTGACCTGGCTCAATTACCTGCAATTGACATAAAACATATCAGGTTCTTATATTTATTTAGTTAATTATTATACCAATTTCATCAAAATCATTAAAAACTAATAATAATAATTACTATAAAAATGCAATACATCAAAAAACAGGCACTTGTTGGAAGTGGCTCGAGCACTACTATTTCATATGAAAGTTTCTAAACAGTTTTGGACTGATGCTATTTCCATAGACTATTATTTAATCAATCGGATGCCTTCTTTTATTCTCTCTAGTCAAGTCCCTTATTCTGTCTTATTTTCTTCTCGTCCTTTATTTTCTCTCTTAGAATTTTTGGTTGTACTTATTTTGTCCAGGATGTTCGCCCACAAGTCTTCAAGTTAGATCCACAATCACTTAAATGTATCTTTTTGGGGTACTCTCGTCATCAGAAAGGGTAACATTGTTATTCTCCTAATTTGGGTCAATAACTTGTTTCCACAATGTTACCTTATTTGAATCTACTCTTTTTTCTTCTATTTCATCTATCTCTTTTAATATTGATGATAAGTTCCTTGTGTATAAGATTCAATCTTCCCCCACTTTTTCTGTTTCTTTGCTGTTAACTCCTGCAGGTACTGAACCTATCAGGCCCCATCCACCTATAATTACTTCTCTTCCTCACCACTACATTCATAGGCAAACGACTGTGGCACCTATTGAGACTGCTGGCCGTCTGTCACCATCTGACTCCTCTTCACCTCCAGATCCAAAAGATTCTACACCAGATCTAGAAACTGAACGTCCTCCCTTGGACCCTATTCTTCACCTTCCTATAGCTCTTCGTAAAGATAAGCATAGTTGTACCTACCCTATTTCTTCATTTGTCTCTTATAATCACTTATATCTGCCAGCTCAGTCTTTTGTGGCTTCTCTTGATTCCCTGACGACTCCTACTAGTATCATTGAGGCATTATCCCATGCTGGGTGGTGTGCAGGCCATGGTTGAGGAGATGACTGCACTTGAGCGAAATCAGACTTGGAATTTGGTTTCTTTATCCAATGGTAAGAAGGCTATTGGATGTAAGTAAATTTATACTATGAAAGTTAATCTTGATAGTTTTGTTGCTCATTTGAAGGCTCATCTAGTTGCCAAAGGCTAGCCCAGGTGTATGAAGTGGATTATTCTGGCACTTTTTCTCCTGTTGCTAAACTTGCTTCTGTTAGACTATTTATTTCACTTGCAGCTACTTATCAGTGGCCACTATATCAGTTAGATATCAAGAATGCATTCTTGCATGAGGACTTGTAGGAGGAAGTTTATATGGAGCAACTATCAAGCTTTGTTGCTCAAGGTGAGAGAGGGAAAGTATGCAGACTCAAGAAGTCACTGTATGGGCTAAAATAGTATCCACGAGTATGGTTTGGCCGCTTTAGTCAGGCAATTTTGCAGTTTAGGTTGCAGCGGAGTAATTTTGATCATTCAATCTTTTATCGATAGTCAAGTGGCAGTTATATTATGCTTGTTGTGTCCGTGAATGATATTGTAGTTACAGAAAGTGATGGTACTGGCATCAATGATCTCAAGTCTTTCCTCCAGATATAATTTCAGATAAAAAATCTAGATACTCTAAAGTATTTCTTGAGAATTGAGGTTGCTCGAAGTAAGAAGGGTATCTTCCTTTCACAAAGAAAGTATATCCCAGATTTACTTAGGGAGACAGGTATGTTGGGAGCTAAATCATGTGCAACTCCCATGATACGTAATGTGAAACTCATGGCAAATGATAGGGAAGTTCTCCAAGACCCAAAGAGATACAGAAAGTTGGTCGGTAAGCTTAATTATCTTACAGTCACTCGTCCTGACATTGCCTTTTCTATGAGTGTGGTCAGCCAGTTTATGTCTTTCCTCGAACTACTCATTGCCTTTTCTAAAAGGAGCACCAGGGCATGGTATCTTGTATAGGAATCATGGTCATTGTGAAGTAGAGGGCTTCTCCCGATGTTGATTGGACAGGTTCTACCATAGACCGAAGGTCTACTTCAGATTATTGTGTTTTTACTGGTGGTAATCTAATTTTCTGAAAAAGTAAGAAGCAAACTGTGGTAGCTCGGTCCACTGCAAAATTAGAGTATCGAGCTATGGCACAAACCACGTGTGAGTTGATATAGGTTCGTCATTTGCTTGAGCTTGGTTTCAAACGTACTATGCCTATGAGACTGGTGTGACTATCAGGCTGCAATACATATTGCTTCTAACCGTATGTTTCATGAAAAGACAAAGCATATTGAAGCTGATTGTCACTTTGTTCGTGAGAAGATCGAGCAAGGCCTTGTCTCTGCCAAATATGTGAGAACTAGAGAATAACTAGCAGACGTTTTATTAAGGCTCTAAACTGGAATAGGATTGACTACATTTGTAACAAGCTAGGCATGATTAACATCTATGCTCCAGCTTGAGGAAGAGTGTTAAAGATTAATTATGACATACATTATGGTGTATATTACCTATATAATTCTGTTTAAGAAATATATCAACAAGGAGATCAACATAATCCTGTTTAGAAAATATATCAATAAGAAGATCAATGGTTCATTGTATCTAGACAGTTTATTGTATCTAGACAGTTCATTGTATTTAGATCTTTATTGCTCTATATATAGAGCCTCTTATAACATAAAAGATAATACAATCATTTCTTTTACATGGCCTATCTCTCTCTTTCTTATCTCTTTCTATTGTTCTTTACAAGTCAAAAAAATGTATAGCCTCATACCAAAGCAAGTAAGGCATCTATGGTTTGACTATGATGTGTGATGGTTAGATGGGTCCCAACAGACAAAGCATCATCAATTTTCTAACATACTCAACATGAAGATATTTTTTTAACAAGTCAATTGATGCTTTGAATCAAATGCACGATGCCTATTACATCCTCAAATTAATGGACAAGGTTATAAACCACAGACGAGCAAAATATTGTGCAAGTGGTCACGAAGAATGGGCCATAGTATAGGACCACCGGAATATTCTGATGGAGAGATGGCCACATATTTTTTAGACCTTATATGTTGCACACTGCATTGATATGATGTTGATGGATATTGAAAAGATTTGTAAAGTGAAACAAGTCATTAAAACAACTCAGTCCATCACCAGATTTATTTACAACCAGATATGTGTGCTATCTTTGACAAGGAAATACCTAGGATGTGAGATATTGAGGCCAGCAATCACCAATTTTGCTATAAATTACATTACACTCGATAGCCTCATTAAGAAGAATGAAGGTCTGTGTCAAATGTTCACTAGTGCCAAGTGGCAAGAGAGTGTATATTCCTATGCTAGAACCAAAGAGAGTCACATTGAGAGTTTGGTCACAAGCCGGCAATTTTGGTAGCAAGCCAAGAGAATTATGAAGGCTACCATACCATTATATGGAGTATCGAGGGTCATAGACAGTGAGAGATACTTTCGGATGGACTTTTACTACCATATGATGATGGTTGCTAAGGCCCATATAATGTAGGACCGAAAGCATGCCCAGGAGTACATTGGCATCATTAAGCTAAGGTGAGATTATCAAAGAACTAGAGAGTTACATCTAATAGGTAATGTTCAATCATACACTTGTTCATTCATATACTTGTAAATGTTAAACTAAAGCAATTGCAGAATATATTGACAACCTACTACCTAAGCCTTAAGTTCCAGTTTAGGATCCCTATAATAAATATGGATGAGGAGCTTCCAATCATCATGCATGATGTCATTTATAAGGTGAAGCTTAATTCGAAAGTTGCTGCCCAGTATCTAGAAGATGTAAGTTAGCTTGAGTGGCATACAAAATCGTTACTTTACTAACTCATATAAATCATTGTCAATATCAAATGGACATCACATTTTGTTTCTTTTCCATAGACAAAAATGTATAGGGAGGGCTCCCACAGCTTCGATGCCAAGCCGGTTGTTGTAAGCAAAGGAAGCATAAATTCAATTATTTTGAGACATGGACCATAATTGCTTCTTATATTTTTATGATTAGTACTGTTTGATACATAACTTTCTTGAATGCATTGATAGCCAAATGGTGGTTCCCATATGATGGGTCATCTAAGAATCTAGGCACCTAATGATCTAGATCCTCTTGCAAAAGAGCTCCTCCAGTGACTATGAGGGTAATTGATCTACATTCACCCTCATCCACAGTAAATAAAAAAACCATCTCATGTAGGAGTGCCTAAATTATCTTGTATATGTCCATTACAATATGCATCTCAAGTTGACATATGTTGAAGAGGAAGTGGAGCTCAACTACAATGATCAATTTAATAATAACTTGGGTATATGATAAAGAGGATCTGATGATCGATTGGCTTGAGGGCTAGTAGCAACAGCCAGAGCTAAATGAGTCAAGATCACCTCTCAGTCAACCAATTTCATAGCCAGAAAGGCTAGGATGGGTGCAAAAAATAGACAGACAACACATGCTATGCTCACATCCAACCGAGCATCCCCAAATATCTGAGGGACCCAACCATCATAGAGCTACATGTCCGAAGCACTCTCCCAGAGATTTGATCAAGAGATGCTGAGAAGAATTCACCACAATACCTAGCCAACTTAGGATGGAAAGCACAATCAACCCTTCCAACAAAGCCAGGCAGAAAGGGACAATAAGGAAAAGAAGGCAACTGCTCAAAGCTAGAAAGAATGGAAAAGTTGCAGATCTGTTACAAAGAGGCGAGGAGTCTATTCACTCAAATTCGGAGACTGGTGAGCCCTCGAATGATCAATTGCATAGCTTGTCCAATGATACCAGCAATGATGAGAGTTCAAGTGATGATGCATCTAGTGGCTAGGGAAGTAGCGATGGACATAGCGCGATAGTGTATGACTGACAACTCAAATGGATCTTCGATTCATAGATGAGTCCCAATTCACTCATGACACAGAGGATAGGTGAGAAACTATGTAGACATGTATTTAGTCCCACGTCGGCTATATGCTAGATAGATCTTAGGTATTTATAGACGACCAAAGAACCTAAATAATACCTTTTAACTAATCTTTTTGGATGAGATCCTGGGTTGTGACAAATGATATCAAAACAAAGTTTCAATCCTAGGACCTGTTGGTTGTCACCCCCCAAATCTAGAATATAACACAAGTACACAACTATACTACCATGGGGTACCACCAACAATAACATGGAGCCAATATTCATAACATAAATATATATATAGATATCCACCTCAAATAAAAAATAGAATAAAATGATCCAAATCCATCATGCATTAAATAAATAAGTACCTGTTCAAAGTGTCAAAATCCAAATTTAAATACTAAAATCTCTAAACTCAAGTTCATAAAGCCACCAACTATAAATTTATAGTCAATTATAAAACAAAAATTCTGCTACAAAATCATCAAGCTTGCTAGTGCGAACTCCAAGCCCAAACCATTCTTCATTCCTAGAGACCTTATTCTTCTAGAAAAAAGAAAAGAAAAATAAAGAGACGTATGAATTACACAATTTAGTGAGTAAAACTTATACTTTCTTATCGGATCAGGCATAAACTCTTCTATAAACAATGAATCATTTAAAGAAAATAATAAATATTACAAAATAAAGCATTTCATAGTACAATATGATAAAGCAAGTCACAAAAAAAATCATGGATACATAAATCATGAATACTTTAAAACATGGTTCCAAGTATATGTTATAAATAAAATTATAAATCATTCTTTACCATTTATGCTATGGTCACTTTATACCTGTGATAGAACATGCATTCGAAATCAATAAAGTATCATGTTTCGTATGCCAACTTTATACGAATTGGCAAGGATTCTGTTTGTATCAAACTAGTTTCAAATGTACATCTTCCCTAAGTTTAGGGGTTACAAATAGCTATCTGAGAGACTTAAACATATTTATGATTTTTAAAAGATAACCATAAATAGGTGAAAAAACACTAAATGACATGATAAAAATTTGTATTTCATAAATAAACTATGTTCATTAAAAATATTCATCGAACCACTATTCATAATAAAGCATGATTTTCATAATACATATACTGATCCTTTATTTTAAAAACTTCATGATATCATCAACGACAAACAATATGCATGAAAAATATGTGATAGTTTGAAAATAAATAACGAGTGTAAGATCTACTTACCTTTCCCACTTTGAACCTTTAAAATTCACTGGGTGAACCGGCTAAATCTATTTAAAACATTAAAAGCCAAATTAATTCCTATTCAATGACTTTAATCATATTAAAATAATAAAAAAAGGGGACAGTTGGCCGACTGACACCGTTCGGCAACTTCGAATAGGTCAAGTCTAAGTGACCCAATCAATGAATCATGAAGCATGGACTCGATCAAAGCCAAGATTGTTAGACATGGTTCATGAATAGCAAGTCACAGATAATAGGGCTGGATGATCGATCCGACAGGCTGCTCGAGCATCAGGATAGTGCAGGGCCTCTTTGTAAGGGTCAACTCAAGTCCATAGGACAAGAAGACTGGACCCTACACTAAGATCCATGGATCTTCTTAGAAAGAGAAAGAAGAAGAAAAGAGAGAAACAAGAGAGCGATGGGTCTTTTTTTTGTTTTATTTTTTTTTTCTTCTTTAGCAAAATAGGGGAAGAAGGGGGGTAGATTGTGGCTTAGATGGTGGTGGTCCGAACAAGTGGCAATAGGCGGCGATGGCAGGCAGTGGAGAGTGGCTGCCGCCAGCGGCCAATGCAAAAGAGGAAAAAGGGGCCAAGCATTGGGTTCTTTGATCCAATCAAATTCGGATTCCAATCTGCTTGCCGGTAGCTGGAGCTTTAACATCCGCTAGGGGCTGATGCAAATGAGGGGACGAAGGCCTTAGCAATGAATGCTGGCAACAAACATGTCAAAAAAGAAAAAAAAAAGGAGTAGAACAAGGGCAGAACAGGGGATATTAGCAGAGGGGTTTATTGGTCAATTTTCGGCCGATCAGTAAGGGGTCATATCACTGAGGAAGATGAAGAGACGGGGGGATCAGAGCTCTTATCTACTTTGGCGACATCAATGGCTTGATTTTCCAGCAGGCACAATGCTAAGAAATGGTGAGCTTTAAGGAAGAAAGAGGAAGATAGAGGGAGATCTATAGATGGTGGAGAGCCATGGAGGGGTGGGGAGGTGTATTTATAGAGGAGCTCTAGGGCTCCAAAGGCCCTAGGTCTCTGATGCCTAGCTGGAGTCATCAGGAAGAAGGAAGACTCCCATTGGGAGTTGTCACATGTAAGGCTCCCGATCGGACTCCTAGCCAATGTTTAGCAGAAGCCGGATGTGCCTCACACGTGATGAGCAGAAGATCCTATCAAGAGTCTTCCTCTCCCTGACAACTCCGACTAGGAGTTGGGGACCTGGGGCTGCCAAAGCCCTAAGGCTCCTCTACAACAACACGTCCCCACCCCTCCATGACTCTCCACCGCCTAAAGATCTCCCTCTTTCTTCCTCTTTTTCCCTTCAAGCTCACAATTCCCTAGCACTATGCCCGTCAGAAAATCGAGCTGCAAATGCAACTACAGTAGGTAAGACCTTGATTCCCCCTTCTCTTCACCTTCCCCAGGACATGACCCCTACCAGTCTCAAGAAATTGATCAAGAAACCCCTCTATCAATCTCCCCTACCCTCCCCCTATTCTTCTCTTTTCTTGCCTTTTCCAGCCATGTCCATTGTCGGCATTCATCACCGAGGCCTTCATTCCCTCTGCATTGACCCCTAGTGGATGCTAGAGCTCCAGCCACTGGCAAGCAAATTGGAGCCCAAATTTGATTGGATCAAAAAACCCCCCTGCTCAACCCCTTTTACATTGGTCACCCCCGTTGGCCACTTTCCACTGCCCACCACCACCCCTCGTTGGATCACCACCACGACCACCATCTAAGCCACAATCCACCCCTCCTCCTTTCCCTATTTTGCCAAAGAAGAAAAGCAAGAAAAATACAAAGAGAAGACCCATCCCTCTTTCTTTCTCTTATTTCTCTCTCTTCTCCTCTTTCTCTCTCTAAGAAGATCCATGTATCCTACTGCATAGTCCAATCTCTCTATTCTATGGAGCTAAGTTGACCCCCATAAAGAGATCCTGAATGCTTTGGTGCTCGAGCAACCTATTGAACTGATCAACTGACCATATTATCTCTGAAATCCACTATTTGTAAACCCTATTAAACAATCTTAGCTTTGATCAAGTCTGTACTTTATGATTCATTGATTGAGCCAGACTTGATCCATCCAATGCCACTGAATGCTGTCACTCGGCCAACCATCCCTTTTTCTTATTATGTTAATACTATTAAAGTCATCAAACATAAATTAATTTGGCTTTTAATGTTTTAAATAGGTTTAGCTAATTCACCTAGCGAATTTTGAAGGTTCAAAAGTGGAAGAGGTAAGCAGACCTTACACTCCTTATTTAGTTTCAAACTATCACATGTTTTCCATATATATAGATTATCATTGATGATATCATTTTCTTAAAATAAAGGATAGGTATAGTATTATGATAATCATGTTTTGTTATGAACAATAGTTCCATGAATGTTTTTAATGAAAATAGCTTGTTTATAAAATACAAATTTTTATGATGTCATTTAGTGTTTTTCTATCTACTTATGTGTATATTTTAAGAAAAAGCATAAATATTTTTAAGTCTCTTAAATAGCAATATATGACCCCTAAAATTGGAGAAGATCGACACCAAAACGAGTTCCATATGAACACAGTATAAAGTTGGCATGCGAAACATGATACTTTGTCGATTACAAACAAAGACCCTATCACAAGTAACAAAGTAACCTTAGCATGAACACTTATGAGCAATATTTTGAACTATGATGTAACTAAATGACAAGAAATGATTTATAATTTTATTTGCAACATATATTTGGAACCATGTTTACGAAATATTCATGATTTATGCATGCATAATTGGTTTTATGTCTTGCTTTATCAAATTGTTCTATGAAATGCTTTATTTCATAATATTTATTTTTTTCTTTAGATGATGCATTGTTCATAGAAAAACTTATGCTTGATCCCATAAGAAGGTATAAGCTTTACTTACTGAGCTGTGTAGCTCACACTTCTCTCTATTTTTCTTTTTTTTTCCAAATGAATAGAATCTCTAGGAATGAAGAATAGTTTATGCTTAAAGTACCAGCTCGAAAATTTTATAGCAGAATTTTTATTCCGTAATTGACCATAAATTTATAGTTGGAGACTTTTTGAACCTAAGGTTATAGAATTTAGTATTTAAATTTAGATTTAGATGCTCTGAACAAACATTTATTTATTTGTTTAATGGATGATGGATTTGGATCATTTTGTTATATTTTTTTTTTGAGGTGGATTTGTATACAAATTATGAATGTTGGCTTCATGTTATCGTGAGTACCATCCCATGTAAGCATAGCCATATTATATCCTGAATTTGAGATGCGATATCTTATGATATCAGAGTAGACCCAACTTATGGCCTGCATAGACTGGAGAACACTACATCACGAGACCATTGGGGTTGACCATGGGCTGATCATGGTGCTTTGATTAGATTTGAATGGATTTGGATCTTTAACTTGATGAGGATGCCAGCGCTTAAGCGAGGGGAGTATGTGAGGATCCATGCAGGTATGTATTTAGTTCTATATCGGCTATGCACTAGATAAATCTTGAATACTTAGACAGGACCAAAGAACCCAATCATACCTTCCAACTAGTCTTTTTGGGTGAGGTCCTGGGTTATAGCAATAGAGACCACGATGCACAACCTAATATGGCTCGCAAGGATACCATTGCATATAGGAGACAAGTCTCTCGAGGTCGTTCAGGACATGACACTATTGCTGTAGTTGATCTCACATATGGAGTAGGGTTCCTGGGCATGTATAGATTGAATTGATACACTGGATCTTATTCCATACAACCAGGCCATGACCTGTATGGTATCATTCATTTAAGATGTCATATTCGAGTAGGTACTATTGTCCATAGCCTAATGCAGCTTATGAGTCTAATTTCATTGCAGCAAACTTCAGATGGCCAACCTAATATCAAACAAAAGATCAATACTAGGATGGCTATCTAGCGAACATGCATTATGAAGTAGTCTTTATAAAATCTTGGAGTGCTATCCCAGACATAGGTTATGATTGCAATCCCAATGTCTATGAGGAACATCGATGCTTCATAAAAGTTTAGACATCCATATGCATTTTATACGAAATTGACTCCATTTGTTGTGTTAGATGTATATTACTTTAGCCATTCCTCAATTCATTTTCTAATCCAAAAGATATCAAGACAATGTCAAAATTACATATTAAAGAACCAAAATCATTAAAATCATAGGTGGAAATAAAAAAATGAGGAAACAAAAAAAATAAAGAAAATAGCATACTGGTTAGATGACTGGTATGCCAGCTCATACTGTGTTGGTACAGCACTGAACCGGCACTGTACCATATAGATAGCTGATAGGTATGAATCACAGTACCAGTTCGGCAAGCCTTGTATGAAGGTCTTCATTGTGTTCTCTTCTCTCTTCTCAACCTCCAAAATCATGTATACCCTTTATGTCTACATTATATCTCTATCTTTCCACAATTATACCCCTGCTTCGTGAACATTTTTTACTTTGATCAAGTGAACCATGACATTAGTTGCATATCTGTTCTCCCTCAAGCCTCGACCTCAATCACATAAAATGTGTTGGCTATATGAACCTTTTATGTGATGATGACAAGTTTCTTCGAACAAAATCTTCTTCAAGCATGTTTTCAATTTTGATTTTCCTTTTCCAACCACACCTGTATTAATTCGGAGTCTTCCTCAAGTTACTACCTAGGTTTTTAATATCTTATCATATATCACATGAGTCCCATCGAGCACCCTAGGATATATGAAATTACTCTTTAACCACAGAATGTCCTCAAAAGTCAGATGCTTGGCCAACTATCATCTCATCACGATAAATGCATCTAAATACTTTGTCTCAATTATCTATAGTCAAGACCCACACAAGATTTTTGTTCTCTCTTGAAAAATTAACCAAATATTGATTAAAGAAATAGATGTTGTCAAGTGAATACTTGTAAGCCATAAGATTTCATAATAAATGTATATATTAAGTATAAGATATATTTTTAGGAAGTTTTATATCTCAAAACTATCATAAAATACAAGTATTGGGAAGTTTATCGAGTATAGTGAAGTTTCAACAAAAATGACAAGAGAGTGGAAAATAAAAGATTGTAAAAGAGGAAAACTAACACACAAATGGTAAGCACAATAGAATGCAAGACAAATTTTCTTTAATGGTGAATATTTGAGGTGATATCTTGTATATGCATGTCATATTGAGAAATTATAGGATATTGGTTTTCTTATTTACATTCATATGAAGTTCCATGGGTTTTCTAAAAAGATCTCAAAAAAGAGAACAAAGAAAAGTGTAGGTTAGATGTTAGTGAACCTAGCCCAATAGAATGCATTACTTCATAATGTCAGCATCCATAAGGAATGCTTTACCTATATAGTTTTGGCAATTGTTAGGTGATACACACTTAGAAAGTATTTATTTATATTTCATTTTGGATCCTTTGTGCTCTTGTTTTAGTAGTCGCATATATGTGTTTCCAATTTTAACATATTTTAGTAGACTCCTGCTAAGTGCTAACAAAATATATCAACATTCATAGTCATGAGTGCTCAGTCATCACTATTTCAAGCATGAGTCTTTCACATATTTTCAGCATTGTGTTAGGATGACAAGGAGATGCAACACAAGAGGATAAGCTATGCTTCATTAGAAGATGACCGCATATTATTTTATCCAGAAAAGGAATCCAGACAATTATGCGAGCTTATACTTCTTGTGTTATGATTCACTTCACTCTGATTTGTCAGTTGGTAAAAATATTCTACCTCACAAAATCAGAACACTCAATAAATGTTCTAAAAGATCCATAACAAGTGATCAATACATCAAAACAACGCATTCAGCAGCAAAATACATGAACTTAAAAATGCAAATTCGTCACTTATTTATCGATTATCAGCACACAATTAAGGGAAGGGAATGATCTTTAGGTTGACCTGTTAACAAAAGGCAGTTTGAGAAACTATCAAGATCCAGAAAAGATAAATTCATCTAGTCAATTGTACTATCAATGATGACAAAACAAGTGCATAAGTGGTAAAAGGACACTGGACCTTTGTGAAGAATTTTTGTGCATGACTCCTAATCTGCACAGCTGTCTTTGTTCCTATATGCTCTGTAAAACACAAGACAAAAGGGTGAAAAGCATGTCTCAGAAAACTTTATATATATTATATTTCTTATAAAGGGAATTTAACATGTCTAAATACTTGGTACAGAATATAAGGAATAGTCAATTTGGATAGTTCCCATTGAAAATATTATTAAAAAATCTAGGAGAAACTAAGACTGAACCTATGACCTTCAATACGCTGCCAAGCTCTCCCATACAATTTCAGAGCTTCAAGGAACCTGTTATGCTCCTCCTCTGTCCACCTCTCTCGCTGCTTTGTGATCGTGTAAGGCTTCCTAGTCTACATTCCCATTGACATACATATAACCAAAAAAATCCCTTTCAACATCAAGAAAAGCAATAACATACAGGGGGAAGAATCCATCATTAAATCCAACAATTAACTCACCTTCACAACCAAGTCTTTCCTCAAGGAATTTGCTTCCATTTCCAAACTCCAAATTTCGGCAGAGCAAGCACAAGAAAATAACCACAGATCACTTCGAGTTCAAATCATCCACAAACAGCAGCGATCCTCCCTCCATGTCTCCTACCACTCGCTCTATTTGCCGGAAATAGTACCTCATAACTCAACAGAATCTACTCCAAAACCAAGAAACCAGAAACAAATTCAAGCACTCATCCAACAAAAACAACCCAGTAATCCACAAACCACAACTATCAAATTCCTCACCAAACCGAATCAATCCAGTCGCCAGCGGCTAGAAACAGATCAAGAAACAAGAAATCAGCAGCCATAACCAGTAATTTCTCAAGAAAGACCAAGAACCCAGAAAACCAAACCCTAGGCAAGACCTCACCTCGGGCGACCGCCATGGGCGCATCAAAAACACCCGCACATTATCCTTTCTTCCTTCTCCCACTACCCCTCCCACATCTCCAACTAACCAACGATCGAATCTATGGGTGGGTAAACCAAACTCTCTTCAAGAAGTGGGTTGGAGATTGGGGAGGGCAGAGAGAGAGGGGGAGACTGAGGTCAGTGGCAATGGCATCTTGCGGAAGCTTCTCGGAGGGCAGAGGAGGAGAAGAGCGGAAGGGCTAAAGCCAGCGTCTGGGCATCGCTTTCTTTCTACCTCACATACACTGGGGGAAGGCCCGGAGAAATCTCAGCCACTATAATTTCTTGTGGATTTCCTGGACTCCGGGGAAAATAAAGAAATAGAATAAAATAGAGGACCGAGGCCGGGGCTTTATGAACTTGAGGCTGGAAGTAGGCGGAGGGGAAGGGAAGGGCCACGCCGCATGAGTTGATGCCAAGTGGCGGGATATTAGTGGCCGATTCAGAAGCCGGGGGCGCTTTTTCGCGAGACGAGGAAAAAGACGTGGCGTGCCCGGATCCACAGGAAAGGGAGCTCCATTTTATGCACTCCAATGTACAAGCATCCGCATAAATTTGTTATGCGGGAGAATGATCTCTTTCAATTCTTTCCACCTTAATTCACACGAAGGTTTATAGTAATAACCACTATCATATTATAATATATTTTGGCTTTTTACCATGCTACGTTGTATGCCCAAATTGGCCATGTTGAGATCATTTATCAAAGCTCGAACTTGACCCATAGTCAACTCATGGACCTGCAACCAACCATCTCATTTTACTTGACACAAGCTCATAAAACCTTGTGTTTTATATTGTATGAACAAGCAATATTTTCATAGTTTTGGATTAAATTACATAGTATAACAAAATAAACAAAATAAAAATATAAATTATTGATTCAATGGCTCACATCCATCCCACTAATCTACCATTCATATATATTATCTAATACACACATTTTTTTGACCTAAAGGAGTAAGGAGCTCTGATTCGAAATAGATCTAATCTGCCGGCTGGTTGGGATTGGCTAACCTTACCCAACTCATAAATATTATGGGCCAAGTCTGAGTCAGAGTACATGAGTTGGATCAAAAATTTTCACTTCTAAATCAAATAAGAGAAAATAGTAACTGCCATTGTAACAAGCTATTCTATGCTATAATTATTTGTTATAAGATAGAATTTTTTGGCAATTTAATTTTGATATTTGTCAAAGAATGTCTGTAATATCTACAAGGCAAATTTTGTATAATAATTATTTATTATTTATTATTTCTGTATGATATTATTATAGTAACTAATGCAATAAATATTATTAGAAATATTAAATATTTCAGATTATACAATGAAATAAATAATAAATATTATAATGACCAAGAAGTTCCGTTAAAATAGAATTATACCCGAAACCTTGATGCATCTCGATCCTTTCCACAAAGGTGTGGGAGGATATGATGCAGACATCTAACATATATATATATGCGTCTGTGTGTCTATATATATATATATGTATGTATGTATGTATGTATGCATATGTATATGTATATAGGTATATATATATATACATACATATACGAATATATATATGCACAAACATATATATATATATATATATGTTGGTGCAAAAATTTGCTTGCGCCGGAGAAGCTGGAGTCGAGAAAGTCGCGGTCGCCGCCGGGACCTGCAAGGGAAGTCTAAACCGGAGGTGGGGTTGCTCCGGCAAGACCCTCCGACGCTCAAGTCAGTTCTCTGCCTCAACAAAAATGAAGTGTTCGAACGGAGAATATAGCAGAGTTTTAGGTAAAAACTAGAGCTTAGAGAATAACGTATCTGGGGTTCCCCTTTTTATAGGCGGAGGGTGCCACAGACTGATAGCGACGTTCGTAACCGTCTGGTAGTGGGCTGCCCAGGGTCAGGCGGAGTTTGTTGCGCAGAGTAGTGGAGTGGACCCGTGGCTATCACCGGGGCGTGCCACGTGGAGTCTGCCGTGAAGAGTGGAGCGGCATCCGTTGTCGTGACTTGCCAGCGGATGGGAGAATCGCGCAGTATCCGTCGCAGAAAGTGAAGCAGGATCGTGGCCGTTATTGTGGCCTGCCAGGGAGTAGTGGAGCTGCGCAGAATCCATCGTAGGAAGTGAAACAGAGCTGCGACCGTTACTGCGGCCTGTCAGGGAGTGATGGAGCTGCGCGGAATCCATCGTAGGAAGTGGAGCAGAGCTGCGATTGTTACTGCGGCCTGTCAGGGAGTGATGGAGCTGCGCGGAATCCGCCGCAGGAAGTGGAGCAGGATCGTGGCCGTTATTGTGGCCTGCCAGGGGATGCAGATCCATCGGCTGAAGCTCGGCAGCGGTCGGAGTCCGACCCCCGTAGGGGTCCGGGCGGAGTCCTCCCTGCGGTTGGGGTCGTGGGTGGAGCCTGGCTCCCGTGGGAGTCTGGGCGGAGTCCTCTCGGAGCTGAAGTCGCGGGCGGAGCCCGGCTCCCGTAGGAGTCCGGGCGGAATCCCCTGCAATCAAAATCAGATGCGAAGTCCAGCTCCCGTAGGAGTCCGAACAAGGCTTACCGGCGGCTGATGTTGAGGACGGAGCCCGGCTCCCGTAGGAGTCCGGGCGGAGTCTACTTGCGGTTGAAGTTGTTGGCGAAGTCCGGCTCCCGTAGGAGTCCGGACGAAGTCTGCTTGCGGTTGAAGTTGTTGGCGGAGTCCGGCTCCCGTAGGAGTCCGGACGAAGTTTGTCTGCAGCCGTTGGAGCTGAGGATGAAGTCCGGCTCCCGTAGGAGTTCGGGCGGAGTCTTCCTGCAATTAAAGTTAAAGGCGAAGTCCGGCTCCCGTAGGAGTCCGGACAAGGCTTACCGGCAGCTGATGTTAAGAACGGAGCCCGGCTCCCGTGGGAGTCCGGGCGGAGTCTCCTTGCGGTTGAAGTTGTTGGCGGAGTCCGGCTCCCGTAGGAGTCCGAACGAAGTCTGCTTGCGGTTGAAGTTGTTGGCGGAGTCCGACTCCCGTAGGAGTCCGAACGAAGTTTGTCTGCAGCCGTAGGAGTTGAGGATGAAGCCCGGCTCCCGTAGGAGTCCGGGCGGAGTCTTCCTGCAATTAAAAGTTAAAGGCGAAGTCCGGCTCCCGTAGGAGTGCGGACAAGGCTTACCAGCAGCTGATGTTAAGGACGGAGCCCGGCTCCCGTGGGAGTCCGGGCGGAGTCTACTTGCGGTTGAAGTTGTTGGCGGAGTCTGGCTCCCGTAGGAGTCCGGACGAAGTCTGCTTGCGGTTGAAGTTGTTGGCGGAGTCTGGCTCCCGTAGGAGTCCGGACGAAGTTTTTCTGCAGCCGTAGGAGCTGAGGATGAAGCCCGGCTCCCGTAGGAGTCCGGGCGGAGTCTTCCTGCAATTAAAAGTTAAAGGCGAAGTCCGGCTCCCGTAGGAGTCCGGATAAGGCTTACCAACAGCTGATGTTAAGGACGGAGCCCGGCTCCCATGGGAGTCCGGGCGGAGTCTACTTGCGGTTGAAGTTGTTGGCGGAGTCCGGCTCCCGTAGGAGTCCAGACGAAGTCTGCTTGCGGTTGAAGTTGTTGGCGGAGTCCGGCTCCCGTAGGAGTCCGGACGAAGTTTGTCTGCAGCCGTAGGAGCTGAGGATGAAGCCCGGCTCCCGTAGGAGTCCGGACGGAGTCTTCCTGCAATTAAAAGTTAAAGGCGAAGTCCGGCTCCCGTAGGAGTCCGGACAAGGCTTACCGGCAGCTGATGTTAAGGACGGAGCCCGGCTCCCGTGGGAGTTCGGGCGAAGTCTACTTACGGTTGAAGTTGTTGGCGGAGTCCGGCTCCCGTAGGAGTCCGGACGAAGTCTGCTTGCGGTTGAAGTTGTTGGCGGAGTCCGGCTCCCGTAGGAGTCCGGATGAAGTTTGTCTGCGGTTGAAGTTGTTGGCGGAGTCCGGCTCCCGTAGGAGTTCGGACGAAGTTCCTGGAGCCGATTCTGCCGAGGACTTCGGCTGGGGGTATTTTATACCCAACACTAGTCCCCCTACTTCCGAGTTTGAATTTCGAACGAAGGAAGTACAGAGAGAGATGGGCACAGCCGAAGCCGTCCCTTCGAATCCTGTGCACTGCCGCCCCCAGATATTTTGGGCATTAATTGCGCGCGTGCCGGAGTCTTTTCGAATTGGGGCGATACGAAGGGACTCTTCGAAATTTCCGCAGGTACACTGGCCCAGGTACGGCGCAATTATAGTCCTGCCAACCGTCAGCCGCTTTTAGCTGCCTGCCAAGGGGAGTGGGACACGTGCCGGGCGCAGACTGGCTTGGGGGGATTCGCGATCATCATGGCGTCGGATTTCAGGGTCTATTTAAACCCGTCCTCCCACCTTTAGGTGCCCTATTTCGTTCCAGAGTTCTTATCAGCGTCCGCCTTCTCTTCGAGAGTCCTGTTTCAGTGGGCGTCTTCTCGAGCCGTAGGTGTCTTCTGTTTTCGTCCCTCTGGTCCCTCAGAGTGATATAGGTTAGTTCCAGCACCACCAACCTTCTTCCCACCGCCTAGGGACTTCTTCTCTGTCATTATCTTTTGCATCCCTCCGAGTTAGTTTCCTGTGGCCTCTCGTCCCCCCTTCTGTCCGTCTTCTTAGGGACCTTTAGAGCCCCCCTTCGAAACTACTCGAAATATCTTCTGGCTCTTCTGCTCCCTGCAGTTCCGAGAGCTCTTCCGCCTCAAACCCCCAGGTCCCCGGCTCTGCAGACGAACCTGCGTCTGGGGCTGGGCTCCGCCCGGTTTTCGCGCCAGGCGCCATTCCATGTTCCCTGACCTCGGAGGAACTCCTTCTGATAAGGGTTCAGTACGGAGTTCCTCCGGAGTACGACCTGGAGCTGCCTGGCCCTTCTGACCGGGCCAGCACTCCCCCTTCCGATCGTTTTTGTCTGTACCAGGAAGCGTTCCGTACCGGACTCCGGCTTCCGCTTCCTTCCTTTGTTGTTGCCCTCTTCCGCTTCTTAGACATCTCCTTGGCTTCCGTGGCCCCGAATTCTTTTAGGTTCTTGATAGGATTTCTCTCCCTCTGTCACGTAGTCGAGGTCCAACCGTCCCTCTCCTTGCTTAGGCACTTCTATACCTTCAAGCGCCATCCTTCGGCGAAGGACTGGTGGTACTTCTCCCCCCAGTTCGGCAAGAAAGGGTTGCTGAAAGGCACCCCTTCTTCGATCCACAATTGGAAGAGGAAATACCTCTTCGTTCACTGCCCGACCCTGAGACTGGGCCTGCCCCCTTGGGGCTCTCTGAGGGATTCTATCCGTCGGGCCCCCAGCCTGGGGGAGGACGACCTCCAGGCTGCCCGAAAGCTTCTAGCTTATTCCGCTCCTTCCCTTCCTAATCTTCTGAGGGAGCAGTTTCTTTTCAACATCGGCCTGAGTCCCCAGGATCCAGCGAGTATTCATCTTTTACCTTATCTTCTCTTTTTCTCCTCTGTTTCTTTCTTTCTTTCCCTTTCTTCTTTTCTTCTCTCTCTCTTTTTTTTTCGACCTTTGACTCTTGATTGATTAGTTTGCTTCTTTTTCTTCTTTCCCTTTCTCTTTCTCTTTCTTTTTTTTTTTTTTAGGAATGAACGCCGAAGCAGCGCGGATGCTTGCCAGGGGCCTTAGGGCCCACAAGAGAAAGGGTGCCGCGACCTTCGGATCGGCGAAGAGGGCCAGGGCGGAGGAGTCGAGCTTAGCTGTACCCGTCCAGGTGGCCCCGGCCATCGACATTCCCTCGGACGCCGAGCCAACGGCTCCCCGAGCCTCCTCGAGGAGTCCGCCGACTGGGGCCCCCGTTCCGGGGGTTCGCTCCACGGAGGCGCCCGTCGCGGAGAAAAGAAAGAAATCGGTGGCCCGCAGGGCGAGTAGCCACCGAACTGCTGCGGACGAGTTCCTCTGCTCCGAAGAGGGGTCGGAGAATCCCTTCAACGATAGGGACTTGATCAGGCGGTTGATTGACGGTTGCATTCTGCCTGACGTCGTGGAGAGGATCGACCACGTCGATCCTGAGCAGCGGGCTTGGGACTCTTTGGGGTCCTTCCTTGAGGTAAGCGGATCTTCATTTACACGGCTACTCGGCCTTTGTTCTAATTCCCTAGCCGCCCTTGCAGATCGGGCACCAGCTCCTCGCCTATATCGAGGCGGTGAGCCGCACGAGGAGGGACATCCTCCAGGTGGAGGAACGCTACCAGGCGGAGGTTGCTCGCCTCCAAGCAAAGACGGCCGAAGTAGCCGCCCTCCAGGAGGCCCTGGAAAGGGAGAAGCAAGTCCGGGAGGAGGAGAGGCAGATCTTAGAGGAATCGACAAGGAAGGCAGAGGCTGAGGTCGCCAACTTGATCGAGCAAACTCCGGTCCTGGTCTCGGAGGCCCGAGCCCTTACGGTAGAGGAATTCAAGGCCTCCGCGGAGATTAGGGACCTGAAGGTCCAATTCGGCCAGGAAGCGTTCATTAAGGGGTTCGAGCTCTGCCAAGAGAAGGTGGCCAGAAAATTTTCAGAGCTCGACCTCAGCTTCCTAGGCGAGGAGTCTGAAGACGAGGCCGGTCCCTCGTCAGCCGCCACTGCTGTCGCAGCCCCCGCACTGGGGACGCCGAGTTCTCCACCCCCCGCCCCTGAGGTCTAAGACCTCGATCTTGTACCTTTATTTCATCGCAATTTTTCTTTTCTGTTTGTCTTCAAAAATCATTCAATCAATAAAGTTGAATTTCTTGTTGCGGACGGCTTCTCCTTCCCCCCTCTTTTTCCCTGCTCTTCTTCCTGCAATGAGTCGTGCTTTGACGCTTTTGCCTTCCGATGGCAGTATCCTGCAGAAGCACTCCCCCTGCCCCTGGAGGTCCCGCTGAAGTCGACGATCCAGCGGCTGAAGAAGGAAGTCCTTCACCTGACAAAGAAGTTGAAGAAGACGGAAGGCGAGCTCCGCAAATCGAAAGAAGGTCACTCTGAAGCCACCGCTGAGGCCACCCACTTTCGGAGTCTCCATGTGAAGGGGATCATGGAGTATAGCCGGAGGAAGGCAGACTTCACGAAGGAACTCGAGGAATGCAAGAAGTGCGCCAGCGATCGAATTTGGGCCCAGGCCATCAGGATCAGCGCCCTCAAGGTGGAATTGTCAGCTGCGAAGGGGAAGATCGGCCAGCTGAAAGAAAATTCATCCCGGCTCTTGGCCCGGGTCGACGGTGATCAAGGGTGGTCGAAGAAGGTCTCCGACCTTCAGCAGCAGCTTCAGGACGCCGAGGTGAGCCATGACGTGCATCGGGCTAGCTGGCGCAGGCAGGTGGAAGAATATAAAGGGAGGTTCAGGACGGCGGCCGACGAAGTCGTCTGTCTCCAGCGGCAACTGGCTAACAGGGCACAGCTTACTTTCGTCTGAGATTCTGAAGAGCTCCAAGCCCTAAGGGGCACCATTGAGGAGATTTCTGTCTCCCTCAGGAAAAAGACAGCTGAGCTGCAACAACTGAAGATCCAACTGGCACTCGAGCGGCGGGCCGTCGCGGATGCGGAGGCGGAGTCCAAGGTCTTGAGGAAGAGGCGTCGAGAGGCGGAAGCCGAGAGCCAGCAACTTCGTCGGGCGCTCCAAGATGTGCTGCAGAAAAAGGGAGAGCTAGAAGAAGAGATTGAGAATCTGAGGCAGTCCTGGTTAAGGGACGGAGTAGATAATTCTAGGTCAGAGGGAGCAGGGCCTCCTTAGAGCTCTTTTCGCCTTTCTGTCTTTTCATGTATTTACTTCCTTTTTGTCGTTTTGCCTTTCTTTCCTTGGCCTTCCGGGCTTTGTAGCGTGTATATCGGAAATAGAATGAAAAGGGCATTTTGTGTTACCTCGTCCGCACGTTGCATTAAATTACCGTTCGCCGAACTTTTCTTATCGTTTGACTTGTTTGATGTAGACGTCGTTGGGGGGGCTTTTTCCTTTCATCCGATCTTGTTAGGCGGTCGGGTTTCGCCACCATCAGCCCTTGCTGCAGAAGTCATGGGGGGAGCCCGGTTCCCGTAGGAGTCCGGGTGGGGTCTTCCTTGGCGTCGCGTGCGGAGCCCGGATCCCATAGGAGTCCGGGTGGAGTCTTCCTTGGAGTTGTGAACGGGGTCTGACTCCCGTAGGAGTCCGGGTGGAGTCTTCTTTGGCGTCGTGAACGGGGCCCGGCTCCCGTAGGAGTCTGGGTGGAGTCTTCCTTGGCGTCGCGTGCGGAGCCCGGCTCCCGTAGGAGTCCGGGTGGAGTCTTCCTTGGCATCGCGTGCGGAGCCCGGCTCCCGTAGGAGTCCGGGCGGAGTCTTCCTTGGCTTTGTGGATGGAGCCCGGCTCCCGTAGGAGTCCGAGCGGAGTTTTCCTTGGCATTGTGGATGGAGCCCGGCTCCCGTAGGAGTTCGGACGGAGTTTTCCTTGGCATTGTGGATGGAGCCCGGCTCCCGTGGGAGTTATGGGGGCACGTTAGGGCATTGTAAGGCCTCTCCTCCCGTCCGGTCTAAAAGAACCGGGCCTTCAACTTTGCTCATGTCAGGACGAGGTTCTCCTCCTGTTCCTGACATGGCTGTGGGGGCACGTTAGGGCGTTGTAAGGCCTCTCCCTCCGTCTGGTCTAAAAGAATCGGGCTTTCGACTTTGCTCATGTCAGGACGAGGTTCTCCTCCTGTTCCTGACATGGCTGTGGGGGCACATTAGGGCGCTGTAAGGCCTCTCCCCCCATCCGGTCTAAAAGAACTGGGCCTTTGACTTTGCTCATGTCAGGACGAGGTTCTCCTCCTGTTCCTGACATGGCTGTGGGGGCACGTTAGGGCGTTGTAAGGCCTCTCCCCCCATCCGATCTAAAAGAACCGAGCCTTTGACTTTGCTCATGTCAGGACGAGGTTCTCCTCCTGTTCCTGACATGGCTGTGGGGGCACATCAGGGCGTTGTAAGGCCTCTCCCCCCATCCGGTTTTGAGATAATCGGACTTTCATTTTAGGTATGCTTGGGCGGGGTTCTCCCCCGTTCCTAACATAACTTTATTTTTGGAGGGGTCATATCTAGTCATAATAAATCCACGCCAGATGGGAAGAGTACGTTAAGTAGAAAGAAATTTAGATTCAAGGTGAAATCGTAAGTGATACATTTACAGGTTTTCCGAGCTCCACGGTCGCGGGTGGCCCGCTCCTCCTTGAGGCCCTCCGGTGATGGAGTCGATGGTCCCGATGGGAGGCCGGTCCCCGGGTTACTCCTCCTTTCTTGGCGGTTCAGGCTGCGGAAGGGCCCTTGGCCGGTCTCCTCTACCCTCAGGCCTGCGGCGGATGAACCTGTCGAGTCGACCTCGCCGAATGAGCTCCTCGATCTCATCCTGGAGCTGGATGCATTCCTCTGTGTCGTGGCCGTGGTCGCGGTGGTAGAGGCAAAATTTGTTGGGGTTGCGCTTCCCGGGGTGTGTGCGTATCCTCTCCGGCCTAGGGAGCTGCTCCCTGACCTCCATCAATACCTGGGCCTTCGAGGCGTTGAGGGGGGCGTAGTTGCGGAATCTCCCTGGTGGGAAACCCCACCGAACCCCACGATCCGGGCTTCTCTGTCTACGTGTCTGAGGTGGAGTATGGGCGCGCTTATGCCCAGGAGGGGATCGAGAACGCAGCCGGACTTCCTTTGGCCTTTTTTCAATTGCGGGCTTACTCGAGTCTCCCGCTTGTCGCTCCCTCGCCGTCTCTTCATCCTTCATTTTGAAGGCCTCTTCCGCTCGGGCGTATCCTTCGGCCCGTGCCAGCAAATCGGCAAAATCTCTGGGATATTTCTTCTCCAGGGAGAAGAAAAGATCATTCTTCTGAAGGCCACCCTTCAGGGCGGCCATTGCAACTGATTGGTCCAAGTTTCGGACCTCCAGTGCCGCGATGTTGAAGCGGTTGATGTAGGCCCGAATGGACTCCCCTTCCCTTTGCCTGATGTTGATGAGGGACTCCGAACCCTTCCGGGGGCGCCGGCTGCTGACAAAATGGGTCACAAATTGGTGGCTCATTTGATCGAAGGAAAAGATGGTACCCAGTTTCAAAGTCGAGTACCAGTTCCTCGCCGCTCCCTTCAAGGTAGACGGGAAAGCCCAGCATAAGATGGCATCAGGAGCACCGTGAAGCAGCATCATCGTCCGGAAGGCCTCCAGATGATCAACCGGGTCCGAAGTCCCGTCGTAGCTTTCGAACTGGGGAAGCTTGAAGTTTGGCGGGATCGGTTCCTGCATGATCATTTAGGAGAAGGGAGGATCAGTACAAATATCCTCACCATAAGCGGGGGGCGCATGGCGGAGTTCTTCAATCCGTCGGTTCATCTCCTGGAGCCTCCGGTCCAGGAAATCCTCTCGACTTCGAGTCTCGAGGGTCCTCTGGCAGAACGGGGGCAGGGATCTTCCAGGGGTGGAGTCGTGGTCCGATTGAGGGCTCTCTACCCTCGGGTTTGTTTTTCCAAGAAGGACGGGGCGGCTGGCCCAGGTGGCCCGCCCCGCCGTCGGGTTCTGGCATTCCGGAGACGCCCTTTCCAGGTGCACCGACGCCTGCGGCTGCTGCTGCTGCATTGCTTACACAGCTTCGGCGAGGCCTCTGACCTGCTGTGCCAGCAAGTCAAACTGCTCCACGTCGACCGCCGCCGTCGGAGGAGGAGGAGGAGGAGGTTGAGAAACAGGAGGGGAGGCCGGAGCCTGAGATCTGGCCGCGGAGGCCGTGGACCGTCGTGTGGACGCCTTGCGTGGAGGCATCGAGTATGGATCCCGCGGGGGGGGGGGGAACAAGGAGTGGGTGTCGGAGGAGACGATCGGGGGCGGCTCCATTGAACGCTCCTTTAAGAACAAGGGTACTGCGAAGGTTCAACCCCTTCCTCTAGCGCCAATCCTGTTGGTGCAAAAATCCGCTTGCGCCGGAGAAGCTGGAGTCGAGGAAGTCGCGGTCGCCGTCGGGACCTGCAAGGGAAGTCTAAATCGGAGGTGGGGTTGCTCCGGCAAGACCCTCCGACGCTCAAGTCAGTTCTCTGCCTCAACAAGAATGGAGTGTTCGAACGGAGAATTTAGCAGAGTTTTAGGTAAAAACTAGAGCTTAGAGAATAACGTATCTGGGGTTCCCCTTTTAATAGACGGAGGGTGCCACAGACTGATAGCGACGTTCGTAACCGTCTAGTAGTGGGCTGCCCAGGGTCAGGCGGAGTTTGTTGCGCAGAGTAGTGGAGTGGACCCGTGGCTATCACCAGGGCGTGCCACGTGGAGTCTGCCGCGGGGAGTGGAGCGGCGTCCGTTGTCGTGACTTGCCAGCGGATGGGAGAATCGCGCGATATCCGTCGCAAGAAGTGGAGCAGGATCGTGGCCGTTATTGTGGCCTGCCAGGGAGTAGTGGAGCTGCACGGAATTCGTCGTAGGAAGTGGAGCAGAGCTGCGACCGTTACTGTGGCCTGTCAGGGAGTGATGGAGCTGCGCGGAATCCGTCGTAGGAAGTGGAGCAGAGCTGCGGCCTGTCAAGGAGTGATGGAGCTGCACGAAATCCTCCGCAGAAAGTGAAGCAGGATCGTTGCCGTTATTGTGGCCTGCCAGG
>NC_026008.2:37110888-37118388 GCF_000442705.2 Elaeis guineensis | reverse complement strand
TCCGCTGATGTGCTTTGGGTTCCTTCACCTGAGCTATGGCACCAGTGCTGTCGCAGTAGAACAGGACTGGACCATCGAAGGAGGGTGCTACTCCGAGCTCAGTGATAGATTTCTTCAGCCACACAGCTTCTTTCGCGGCATCCGATGCTGCGATGTACTCTGCTTCAGAGTCCGCCACAATATGTTGCTTGGAACTCTTCCAGCAGATGGCTCCACTATTCAGAGTAAAGATATAACCCGATACGCTCCTGTTGTCATCATGGTCAGATTGAAAGCTGGAGTCTGTGAACTCCACAAGTTTCAGATCTGACTCCCATAAACCAACCATTGGTCCTTAGTATTTCTCAAATACTTAAGGATGGCTTTAACCACTTTCCAGTAATTTTCTCCAGGATCAGATTGGTATCTACTCACTACTCCTAGTGAGTATGCCATATCTAGTCTTGTACATGTTATGGCGTACATGATAGATCCCACGGCTGAAGCACATGGGACTCTACTCATACGCTCTCTCTCTTCAGGAGTTGTCAGACAATCCTTCTTAGAGAGAGAAATTCCTTGGCCTATCGGTAGATAGTCCTTCTTGGAATTCTCCATGCTGAACCTCTTCAGCACAGTGTCTATGTACATGGACTGGGATAACCCAAGCATCCTTTTAGATCTATCTCTATAGATCTTCATCCCTAGGATGTAGGATGCTTCACCCAAGTCCTTCATGGAGAACTGTGATGACAACCAAACTTTTATTCCATGTAGTACGGGGATGTCATTCCCGATTAAGAGAATGTCATCCACGTACAAGACAAGGAATACCACAACTGGACCATTTGCCCATTTATAGATGCAGGGCTCTTCTCCATTCTTAATGAAGCCATACATTTTGATCACCTTATCAAAACGCATGTTCCAACTCCGAGAAGCTTGCTTCAATCCATAAATGGATCTCTGAAGCTTGCACACCTTGGACTCATCTGTGGATGTAAATCCCTCAGGTTGTATCATGTACACCTCTTCGGTCAGCTCTCCATTTAGGAAAGCTGTCTTTATATCCATCTGTCAGATCTCATAATCCAGATGGGCAGCTATTGCAAGTATTATCCGAATGGATTTGAGCATTGCCATAGGGGAAAACGTCTCATCATAGTCAATACCATAACGTTGACGATACCCCTTGGCAACCAGACGGGCTTTATAGGTCTCCACCTTTCCGTCTGCGCCCCTCTTCCTTTTGAAGACCCATTTACACCCAATGGGTTTAACCCCTTCAGGTGGGTCAACCAATGTCCATACATCGTTGACCTTCATGGACTCCATTTTGGATTTCATGGCTTCAAGCCATTTCTCGAAATCAGGTCTCTGCATTGCATCCATATAGGTGATCGGATCCTCATTATTCTCATCAAGTTCGATGGGATCACCGTCCCGGACCAAAAAACTATAGTATCTGTCCGACTGACGCGGTACTCTACCGGATCGCCTTAATGGTGCAGGTATATTAGGCTCTGGATCTGATCTAATCATATCCGACTCAAGTTCAGCTATTGGTGTCGGTCCTTCTACCTGTTGAACTTTATCAAGTTCAACCTTAGAGGCAACGGTTCCTTCACCAAGGAACTCCTTTTCTAAAAAGATTGCCTTAAGGCTGACGAACACCTTTTGTTCATCAGCATGATAGAAAAAATATCTTTTTATCTCTTTGGGGTACCCTATGAATGAGCATTTGTCAGACCTAGGTCCAAATTTGTCTGTGACTAATCGTTTGACATAGGCCGGGCACCCCCAGACCCTAAGGTGTGAAAGTGCTGGCTTACGTCCCGTCCATATCTCATATGGAGTCTTAATTACAGACTTACTTGGAACCCTATTTAACAGATAACAGGTCGATTCGAGTGTATATCCCCAGAAGGATATCGACAAGCTAGCAAAACCCATCATGGATCGGACCATGTCTAACAGAGTCTGATTTCTCCTTTCAGACACACCATTATGCTGTGGTGTTCTTGGAGGAGTCCATTGGGGGAGAATCCTATTCTCTCTTAGATATGTGAGAAACTCACTAGAAAGGTATTCTCCTCCTCGATCAGATCGAAGAGTTTTAATACTCTTTCCAGTTTGTTTTTCTACTTCACTTCGGAATCGTTTGAACATTTCAAATGAATCCGACTTATGTTTCATTAGATAGACATATCCATATTGGGATAGGTCATCCATGAAAATTATGAGGTAGAAATATCCACCTCTAGCACTGGTGCTCATGGGCCCGCATACATCAGTATGTACTAGGCCCAAGAGCTCAGTAGCTCTCTCACCTTTTCCAGTAAAAGGTGACTTGGTCATTTTACTAAGAAGACAGGACTCACAGGTTGGAAGTGATTCACAATCACTGACTTCGAAGATTCCCTCTTGAGTCAACCTGTTTATTCTGTTCTTGTTTATATGACCTAGCCTCCAATGCCATAAGTAGATATCTGACACACTATCTAATCTAGGGTGCTTGCCAGTAGAATAGACTCTTATTAGGCTTGATCTTTTTGGTCTGGCTCTGCACAGATGTCTCAGCCTGAACTTGCACCTTCTTTACTTTCTTCTTCTTGTTCTTCTTCCCTTTCTTAAAAGGTCGAGAACCAGAAGATGAACCTCCCACTAAGTTCATCGACTCCTTGTGAAGTTGTTGATCCTTCTCAAAGTTCTGAAGCAACCCCAGTAACCTGTGGTAGTTCTCTTCAGACTTTGTCATTCTATAATGAGTGAGGAATGGGAGATAAGACTTGGACAGCGAGTTCAGTATTGCATCTTTCCCAAGCTGCTCATGTAAGAGAAAGCTGAGCTTGCTCAATCATTCCATCAGCTCGATCAAGTACAATACATGATCAGTGACAGAGGCACAATCCTGCATTTTGGCGTTGAAGATGGCACAACTAGTCTTGTGCCTCTCGACGTCATCGGATGTGCCAAAGGCATCCTCCAACACTTGAAGCATGTCCTTTGGCTGAGCCATCTCAAATCTGCGATTGAACTCGTCGCTCATGGTAGCCAGCATGATACATCGCACCATGGTCCGGTCATTGAGCCACTTCTGGTAAGTGTCTTTGACTGTTCCACGTGCATTGACAGCTGGCTCCTCAGGTGTAGGATCCATTATCACATATAGGATCCGTTCATGCTCCAGGACTATCTTCAACTTTTGGTACCAGCTACCGAAGTTGGGTCCCACCAACTTATCATTGTCCAACAATGATCGGAGCGATAGGAAAGTGGTCATATTTGCACAAAGGAGAACCATAACCTAATTAGTAATTGATTCATTAAACCTAAAGATTTGGACTTTAATCAAAAGGTTTCTCCCACTATTTTATTTGAATTGGTAGCCTCTACCTCCAATTCGAAAAATTACCCTAATTCCTTAGTGGGTACTAGAATCCACTTAGACTGCACACAAGCCCAACTTTGGTTGGCCAACCCATGTACATCTAGGGGTAGGTTCATAATCAATTGTTTCTCTAAACAATTTCTAGTAATTTTAATTTTGCCCCAGAAACCTAATCAGTAGACTTTGGCCTCCACTGTAAGGATCCAGTTAGGTCCAACCATTAACATGATCATACTTGGTGTATCTAACCAACGAATGATTAAGCCCAACTTTGGTTGGCTCACCTAACCACCATTAGAGAGACACTTTCAAGTCGTCATATGATGAGTGATAATTCCATTAGTCAACAAGCACCAGGCCTTTGGGTCTGCAATGATTATTGAGTTCATGGACTCATTATCAAACACCTTAATGGAAGGCTATGACTCAGTTATCTCCATAACTTTATCATTTTAAAGACCTAATAATTTTAGAGAATTTAAATAATATAGAGGATGAGGTCAGATGAACTAGCTTATCATGATCCTCCCACTGGCTTCACCAAGTCAGCTTAAGGGAGATCAGGGCTGGTCTAGGAGCACCTAAATCAGTCACACTGATTTACCTAGCTGACATGGGTCAGCTCGAATAGTCAAGTGATCCGATCAAAACATAATTTCACCAAGAGGCCAGGTAAGTTCGATCAGTGGGAGGGTCTGCCAAAGCTTGCCTTAGACACCATCAGAAATGGCCAGGTAAGCGGGCTCCCAATTAAAAACCACTGGTCTGGTTTACCTTAGACACCAACTGGTTTAATTAGTTTCGATTAGATCAACCTAACAGTTTGTGCTAGACCGCTTAGCCAAAAATCAAGTCCATTTGGTTCTCGTTAAAGACATGGACTTGACCAACTACAACTATTGTAATTGATCTAGAGAATCTTTGACCTAATCTAAGACAACAATTGATTAGATTTAGTCAATTTTTTAATTAAGTCTATCTTTAATCTAACCATAGGTCTAACCCAATTAATGGACCTAATTCCCACTAACCCATTAACCCAATGTGTTATGATTTGTGTCTTAGGTTCTTCAATTCACAATCCTAGAATCTAATCAAACAACTTCTTAATTCTTAATTAAGTTTTGGGCTGAGGGTTGGGTTTGGCTTTTCAAAAAAATAATTTTTATATTTATAAATAATTTTACAATATGATTCTACCAACCATATTGCATATTTGATTCATAATCAAGATACAAGTGAAATAAACATGAAACTACTTTAGATCTAATCTAAACAGGTTCATGTAATTGAAACAGTTTCAACTTTAAACAATTTCTTTACACAAAAATTATTAACAAAGAGATTTTATTTCAGATTTAAATATCTTTTAAATCTAATAAATCATAAATTTAATCTAGATCATATCTAACAAATTTATGATTAAAGATAGATCTACACAAACTAGGACAACCTTTGCACTGTAAGGGGTAAACCTTACAGCAGGACAACTTTGCAGTTTGTGATTGATCTAAAATTTTAATTTCAGATTTAATAATCAGATTATAAATTAGATCTAATCTAAGAAATAATCTAAGCATGTATAAATAATCATGTAATAAAGAACCTAGGCTCTGATACCAATCGAAGGAACCAGATCTAGGATTTCAGGGTTAGATCTTGAAACTTTTTCAAGATCATACAGCGGAAGACTAAAATAAATCAAAATTTATTTTCTAAAATCAGAGAATCCCTAGATCTAAGATCCTATTACATGATTATTACATAGCATTAAATCAAAAATTAAAATATATAAATATAGCATGAACTACATGTTGATCATATCAACATGTTTTTATACCACATCTAATGTACGTATTAAACAATAGATCAGATCTATTACCTTGCAAGTTAGACGCTCTAACCTCACTGATCCGGGCTTAAGGATGATGTTGCAAGCCGCACACACGTCCGGCCTCTAGGAGTCGTCCACACGAGCCCACGAATCTCGATCAGAAGTCCTGCTTCAGGAAATCAGCACAGTATGCTAGTACTGCGCTGATCCTTCTTTGATGGTTATCAGGTGCCTCCTTCTTCTTGATTTGGACTCTTCCAAAGATGGAAAGTAGAAGGAGGAGTTTCAGATCTGAGACACTCTCAGAAAACTCAAGATGGAGGGAGGAAAGATATGAAAACAAAAACCCTAGAAGAAGACCCTCTTCTTCTTCACATTTTTCTCTCTAGACATCCAAACTTGCATCTTTTATATCTCCACGACCCAAAGTATTTCTCTTTGATTTTTGGATGGCACAAAGGTCTCTCAAAACTCTATCTTTTTCTAAAATTTTACAAAGAAACTCATCTTATATAGAGAGATATGATAGAGTCCTTGTCTAGGTCAAACACCTAGTCAAGGCTTATCCAAACATGGCAAGTTAAGGGACGCCCAACTCTTGAGCACCTCCTCCATATTTTTATACATGGATCACCAGCAAAGGGTGCACAATGTAAACCCTAAAAGCCATGAAAATTCTAAAAAAAAATTGGATAAATTCGGTGCAAAATTGAAAGAGTTTTGGATTTCTAAAACTCTATCTCATAGAATTCGAAATCCAAACTTATTCCTTTTAGATTTGATCCAAACCACCTTCCATGTAAGAAAGAAGAGAAGAGACCTTTTGTGAACGTGGGAGAGATCTGGGAGAGGGCTTTTATCGCACAAAATAAGTGGAGATTGGCATTGAATTAAGAGAGAGGGCGTGGAGAAGGCTTATGTGGCGCAAGGTGGAATCCTAGTCTTACTAGGATTCTGTCTTATGACTTGTTTTAATTTGGTTTCCTAAACCAAATCAAATCAAAATTAGATCAAATCCAATTAAAATAGGTCTTAACCTAATTAAGAACTTAATTTAATCAGATTAAATTATATTTAAATCTGATTTAATTTTCTAATCAAATTAGAAATTAGATTGACCCAAGTCCTAGTTGAACTAGGACTAGTTTTTCCTTGCACTTGGCTTATCCAATAAACCAATTGGACTTGATCCAATCAAGCCCAAACCAAATCTAATTAAATCATATTTAATTAGACTTAATCTCAGCCCATTGGCTTAATCAAATTAAGCCAATTAGCAATCAAATTGCTAATCGATCCTCCTGCAATACTTGTACTGGGTTAAATGTCAATCGTATTGATCATTTAACCCTAGAACGATTCTTAATCGTTGATCAACCATCCGATCGGATCATGAACTCTAATGTGTGTGACCTCATAGGTCCGAACCTAAGCCGGTAAGCATAGGAATAAATTTCTATACCAATCGAAGTGACCATCTAGCAATGGTACCCGACGACCGGATAGGTCGAATGTGTAGAACAACATCCTTAGAACCCATACGGATATAGTTTTCATATAATTCATCCCCTTGACCAAAATGATCATAGGACACCCCAGAGTTTAACTGTCAACTCTGATCAGGTTGTCCACATTGTATTTCAAAATATCAAATCCATCTGATAGATTACCCAGGCCAAGGTTTTGCTAAATTGAAATACAGCGACTCATTCTTCTCCAACTCTTGGAGTGGTCAATCCCATCTCGATCACACTCTGACTTCGCAAGTACTTGACTGTGCCCAGAAGCCTTCCATCCCTGAATTAGAAATTCAGCTAGTCCAGTACCAAAGCACAGTGAGTTGCTTGCAAGTCACTGAGGCGATCTCAAGTCTAAGGGACACTTATACCTATATCCATCAGAGACATTCTCGACAGCAGAATGCTCTGGAGTTGGTCACGTTCAATGATGATGTACGCTTACATGTCACCTGTATGCCATACCAGTGTCTCCACACTCTTTGGTTAAGAGGACAACCAACCCATATGGCCTACAGCGACCTATGCTCGATAGAAGCTGTTGTCCTTATTAACAGCCTATCATTTGTCGTGAACAGTTTTAAGGACTAATCGATAAATCCTCTCTTTATCGAACTTAAATAGTCCTAAGGACTTCATCATAATAACGGAGTTCGTTAGAAGATGAAAGCTTATGATGAAGATGCCAAATATATTTTATTTATTACAAATCAATTACAATACTTGGTTGCTCAACCGTCAACAGCTTGACGATTGGCTTTTTTGGACACATTCCCAAA